>NW_024468995.1:0-40239 GCF_003184825.1 Aspergillus fijiensis CBS 313.89 | reverse complement strand
ATGATGAACGATGATGAACGATGATGAACGATGATGAACGATGATGAACGATGATGAACGATGATGAACGATGATGAACGATGATGAACAATGAGTGTCCAGTAATTGTTTTGGTAGATATAGACTCACAAGGAGGGGAAGGGAGGTAGGTTAGTGGTAGCTGGTCAGTTGGCAGTTGGGAATAATGCGTGGGAAGAACCTGAACCTCGCCGGGCCCGGCCCATCGGCAGGAAAAACCTTTCCGCCGTCAAATAAAATCACCGCGGCCGTTGATATGTAGACGGACCAGGTCTAGATTCAAGGTCAATTAACACGCAGAAAAGGGGAGAAAGGGCTTCTTTCTGTGTAGTGTACCACGAGCCGAGTGAAATCCTCTCCCTTCGACTTGGTCTGCTCCCTCATCATGGCCAAGGTCATCTTCACCCCGTGGAAGGAGCAATCCCAATTACTGGTGGTGCGGAATCAATTCTACCCTCCGCCGCTATACGATGGCCCCGACATGCGATCCAGGGCCTGCGCCACAGTAAGTGAGAATGCCATTCCATTCCATTCCATCACATCACATCCCATCACTTCCCGTCCCCTAAAGCTCCCGCGCCCGGAATCCCAGACACCCGACCTACATGTTCTTTCTTTCTATACCGGACGATATTCAGATAAAAGAGAGAAGTAAAAGGCTAACTCCACTTTCCAGGTCAGCGCATGGAAGCTGCGAGGCAACCTCCCCCATCCCGTCGAGGCGACCGCCTTGTTAACGGATGCGATTCTCCATGATGACGCGCAGAAGAACTCCATCTTCTCCATTCGCGCGACCTATGCGGCTGCTTTCTGTCGGTATGTTTTCACTGGTTCTTTTGGCGCTTTTCTGGAGGTGATTCTGCCAAGTGCGGAGGAGCTTGAGCTTGTTCTGTTCTCCCCTTGCCACAGCGAATCGTTTTTTTTTTCTTTTTTATATCTATCTTTCTTGTACCGTTATTCTTGTGGCTGACCACTTCGCACAGCTTCGTAACGGGCCTCGTCGACTCCAAGCTCGGCGGTGTCCGCCGGACCATGTTCCAGCGCGCCCTGGACCTGGGCCTCCCCGCCTCGTTCGTGGAGCTGCGGCACGAGGCCACGCACCGCGAGCTCCCGTCGCTGACGGTGCTACGCAACGCGTCGCAGCGGTCCCTGGAGTGGCTGTGGGATTATTACTGGGCTAAGACTGAGGCGTCGGTTCCTGGCTTGGGGGTCGCAGGGGCTTCTGTGAGTGGGATGCAGGAGAAGCGCGCTGCGGGAGGGGAGGAGGCCGAGCAAGAAGAAGAGGAAGACGAAGAAGCCGATCTCGAACCGCTCAAGTTGGCGCTTCGGGATACACTGGAGCAGAATGTGGCCGAGGGGGAGCAGCAGCAACCCCCGCGCAAGAAACGCAAGGTCCAGCAGCATTTGAAAGCCGTTGCCGGTAAGGTGGTGTCGACGTGTCGGTCGTCGGGGCGCGGGGTGGCTGCTTTATCGAGTGTGCTGGTGCAGGATTCGTTCTTGGTTCCGGGAGGCCGGAGGTGAGTTTTCTATTTCTCTGTTCGATTCTGCTCGCGAAGGGAGGGTGGGAGTGCTGATCAAGGTCTACAGAATGGGAGAGGCAATGGCTGCTCAATTCGACATGTGGGATCCGTTATTGCAGATGATCGCAGATGCGCAGCCTACGTTTTTGTCGAGTCTGACGGAGGAGCTGGCCAATGCGCTGGCATTCACGGCGCGGCCGGACCAGGCGAAGACGGATGTCCGCTGTGAAGGTGCCTATTTGTGGCTGGACCACATCTTGGGGTCGGCGCAGTGGGAGTCGCGGAGACGGCTGGTCTCGTATGCGTATATGCTGGCCGTGTGTGAGCAGGTTGCGAACCACTGGACGGATTTGCTGAAGGAGAGGCTGGCGGAGAGACAGGACGAGGAAGCGCCGTCGGTTGATGGCGAGGGTTCAGGGCGCACGACGAGGTCTGCTGCGACGACACGGAAGATGGTGCACAACGCGGATGTTTTATACGCGTTGAAGCGCATAGGGATTAAGTATATGGGCCCATGTTAAGATCTCGGACCTTTGGGGAGAGTTGTATAGATGGAGAGATATCTTGTTTCACACTAAGCCTGTGACAGGCTTGCTATGAAAAAGTGTTACCTAGTAATAAAATAAATGTCAACAATCTTCACCTGCCATTGATGGTTGTATACCGACTCAGCCACACGTGGCTGAAGCGGGCCGCAGCTGGAACCGGGTCGACCTATGAGGTAATCTCCAATCACCGCTTACGGTTGTATCTCATGATGATGGATTAACAATCTCTCCCCCGCATTGCAATCAGCTGCTCATAATCAACCGGTGCTGTCAACCCCTCATGTCCCTAAACTTCACGAGAACGATCCTCTCAGCTGCCAGATTCCGTCCTACGAGGTTCATCCACCCCGCATCCGCCAGAGCCATGCATATCCAATCGATTCCGATGTGTAAGTTTACCGGAATCATGTTTACACTTCTCTTCTGTGTGTCATGGTTGCTAATTCCCGTCGACAGGGACCGGGAAGGGCAACAACTATGCCTACCTGGTCACCGACGAGCCCACCAAGCAGTCGGTCATCATCGACCCGGCCAACCCGCCCGAGTAGGTTTACAGTTGATGTTACTGTACAGTGTGCATCGCTGACCGTGGTACTAGGGTGACCCCCGAACTAGAATCGCAGATCCAAGCCGGCAAGATCGACCTCACGGCGATCGTCAACACTCACCAGTGAGTTTCGAGTTCCAGCTTGTGCTCTCCATGTTCCACAACAATGCTAACGCAGCCCAACAGCCACTGGGACCATGCCGGCGGCAACAACGAGCTGGTCAGTTTGCAGTCTCCACCATCAACGACCAACCAACCTTGTCTCCCCCCCCGGATTATCGGCTGCGAACTAAACTAACACCCCTCAAGCTCAAAACCTTCGGCAAGCTGCCCGTCATCGGCGGCAAGGACTGCCAGTCCGTGACGCAGACGCCCGCGCACGGCGAGACCTTCCGGATCGGCGAGCGCATCGCCGTCACGGCCCTGCACACGCCCTGCCACACGCAGGACAGCATCTGCTATTTCATGCAGGATGGGGACCAGAAGGTGGTATTTACGGGGGACACCTTGTTTATTGGGGGTGAGTTGATTCCCATCCCCTTTGGTTAGCAGGGAGTTGGTGGTGTGTCAGGGGAGTGTTCGAGCTAATGATGTATGGTGCTGTGCTGCAGGATGTGGTCGGTTCTTCGAGGGTACGGCCCCGGAGATGCACAAGGCGTTGAATGAGACGCTGGCGGCTTTGCCGGATGATACGAAGGTTTATGTACGTTTCCTTACCCTTTTCAGAGAGAGAAAGAGAGCGAGAGTCAAAATGGGTGGAGGTGGGTCTTTGTATGAGTGATGCTGACTGGTCTCAGCCGGGACACGAATATACCAAGGCCAACGTCAAGTTCTGTCTGGCGGTGTCGCAGTCCGAGCCTATCAAGAGGCTGGAGGCGTTCGCGGAGGCGAACCAGGAGACGCAGGGGAAGTTCACGATTGGGGATGAGAAGGTAGGTCTTTTTCTTGTCGGAAATGTGGAAGGAAGGCTGATTTGGATGTTTGTTCTAGCTTCACAATGTGTTCATGCGCGTCAATGTAAGTCACCTGCCTTGGATGGGTGGAGATGGGGACTGACGTCTAGTAGGACCCCGAGATCCAGCAGAAGACCGGAAAGACGGACCCGGTTGAGGTGATGGCGGCGTTGCGGGAGATGAAGAATGCCATGTAGGGTGTGCCTGTATATTCTAGGTTGAATGGTAATGGGTGGGCGATGTGACGGATGTAGTATGATTGACAGGTGGAGAAGTGGAAGCATTGGGCTGTCCATACTAGTAGTGAACTATGCTTAAGACTGTTTGTTGTCACTCGGGCTATTTAGCCCCATTCAAATCTCTATCGATATTCTATAGTCCCAGCCAAGTAACCCAGCTTCCACAGCAGCATATGACCATACCCCGATCCAGCCAACCCCCTCTGCGCTTCAATCGCCGAAGGAGTCCTCGCCGAAAGTGACTTCGCCGACGTTGACCTTGCAGTGAAATCCCGCTGCCATGTTTACATACTTTAGCATTGTACTCAATCATCGTGACGTCAGACATCAGACACCACATGCTGGAAGAGTATAGAGAAGCTACCACCGTATAAGATAGCTTTCTTTACTCAAGCACTGTTTCTCATACCTCCACACCCTATTCCCAGGCAAGTCCATCGACCACAGCAACAGCAGCAGCAGCAGCACAATGTCCCACCACCACGACGACCACCACCCCGCCTCCCTCCCCGGCGACCCCCTCAGCACCAAAAGCCGGGTGCTGGAGACCGGCGCCAGCATGGTGCAGGACTTCGCGCCGGTCAAGAACATCTGCGCGCACCTGAACGCCTTCCACGTGTACGCCTCGGACAAGACGCGCTGCGTAGAGGCGAACCACTACTGTTCACATATCACAGAGGGTGAGCGCCCCCAGCAAAGGAACCCAGCACTTCCCCATCCCATAACCTCCTCCTCCCCAGCCTCCTTTCCCCCAAAACTATCCCCAAACTAACCCCTGCGACCGAACAAAGATATAAGACAATGCCTCCTCTACGACAGCCCGTCCCCCACCGCCCGCCTACTGGGGGTCGAGTACATGATCACGCCCAAACTCTACAACACCCTGCCCGCGGAGGAACGGCGACTCTGGCACACGCACGAGTTCGAGGTCAAATCGGGGATGCTGGTCATGCCGGCGCCGGCGGGGGTGCCCCAGGCGCTCTGGGAGACGGCCGAGACGGCCGAGATGCAGGACATCGTCCCGCTGTACGGCAAGACGTATCATTTCTGGCAGGTGGATCGCGGGGATGCCGTGCCGATGGGGGCGCCGGAGCTGATGGCGAGTTTTACGTCGGAGGAGCGCGTGAAAGTGGCGAGGGAGGGGGGCATGGAGGAGTTGTGTCGGGGGAGGGATGAGAGGTTTGGGGTCGATTGGAGGCGGAAGAGGGAGGTGAGGGAGGGGTTGCGCGGGGTGGAGGGGGGGTTGCATCCTGGTGAGTTTTTCCTGAGGGGGGGGGGGGGGGGGGGGGGGGGGGGGGGGGGGGTGGTGTTTTTTGGTGTTTTTTTGGGGGGGGGGGGGGGGGGGGGTGGTGCTGGTGGTGGGAAGCTAATTGTGGTTGAATAGATGCGGATGCGATGTGGGAGGAGTGATGGGATTCTTACGGGGTTTATGATGAGCTGAGAATGCAAAGATGATGATTGTGATGGAAAGCTTCAATTTTTCTAACCAAATTTACGATGATATGATTGTCTCCCGTCGTTACCACCCAACCGCCCATTCCCATAGTTAAATGGGGTCCTGGTCGGGCTATCGTTCAGGGAAGTCCCCCAACCCCGTAGGGTGAGAAACTGTACAATTCATCTTGCTTCACTGTCCACACTCACGCGCTCTGGTGTTGAATTTCGGCAGCGGTGAGCTCTAGCAATTTTAGAAGCGGAACTACTTGATCGGTAGCTGTTGCAGGTCAATGCAGCATGAAGCATTGAACCGGCAAAGCCGAGTCGAGTCGAGGCAATCGACTCATTGTCGAGTCTTGCATAGCAGCAGAAAGGAAAGAAAAAACTTCTGGGAAAGAGAACGCTACCCGCCCTTTATATACCCGATGAATCACGTGCCCGGTCCCCCATCCCCTCCCCTCCGCTCCGGCGCGGGACCGACCCTCCTCCGTCCGCAGTACCTCAGGTACACACATATAGTAACCAGGCGAGAGCATCAACCACACAGTCTAAGGCAGCGAGCAGCGGCCAACGCAGCAGCGCAATGGACCGCCTCCTCCGCACGACCCTCAAGCGCAGCACGCCCGCGCACGTCTTCCGCCTCACGCTCAACGGGCTGGGCCTGTTCTGCGCCTGCACCCTGGTCTGGGAGCACCTGGTGACCGTGCAGCTGAGCGAGGGCCCCTCGATGTACCCGACCTTCCACCCGCGCGGCGACTACCTGCTGATCTCGCGCGTGCACCGCCACGGCCGCGGCGTCGCCGTCGGCGACGTCGTGCGCTTCTACCACCCCTCCTTCCTGGGGGTCAACGGCGCCAAGCGCGTGATCGGGCTGCCGGGGGATCTGGTCTGTCGGGATCTGCCGTTTAGTACGGAGGCTGGGGGGACGGGGGAGATGATTCGGGTGAGTCTTTTGTTGGGGGGGTCAGAGGTTTTGGGGGTTTGGGCGCTTGGGGGTCAGGGCTTCCTGCTAACGCTTTCGTCCCCGTGTAGGTACCCGAAGGACATGTCTATCTCGCCGGTGATAATCTCCCATGGTCGAGAGACTCGCGAAATTACGGACCCATCCCCATGGGGTTGATTAATGGCAAGATCGTCGCGAGGGTGTGGCCCCCTTCGCGGATGATGTGGGTGGAAAATACGTTGAAGCCGGCGCAGTTGGATTGAATGGAGGATTGAAGTGAACGTAACGCACTGTACAGCGTTCCTACAAGCATGGCTGGAGTTTGGAGTTGGGAAGGAAATTTGTGCATATTCATACATAAAAGCTCTCTTGTACAATACTACAACACTCGAAACAAAACCTAAAAATCACCGCATGTTGGCCGAGTTGCGGCGCTTGTAAGGAAGACGCTCGGCAGGCGCCCGGCGGAGCTCGATCTCGGCGTCGGCATACCCAATCGACTTCATCACCTCATACATCGAGTCGTCCCACTGGGTGCGGAACAGGTGCGCGCCGATGGGCTTCAGCTGGTACCGGGACTCCAGGGCGCGGGCCAGCAGGTTCTCGCGCGCCGTCTCCTTGGCCTTGACGGCCGCAAAATCCAGGGCCTTCGACTCCTTCTGCTCGAAGATGATCATCGCTAGACGGTGGTAGGGGCTGCCCTTCTGGGCCACCGGGGGCGCCCACGGGAAGACCACCTGCGACTCGGTCGACAGCTGCGACAGATCCACCTTGGTGTTCACCGCGGAGATCGGCACGTTGACGGCCAGGTAGTGCATCTTGAAATCGAACCCGTCCGTCTCGACGTTGGGCACGTCGGGGTCGACGACGGCGATGGTCACCAGCTTCTCGCCGGCCTCGAACATCTGCACGTTCAGCTTGGGCGCCTCCGTGCTCAGCTTCGAGTCGACAAACTCGCCCGGCTGGATCTGCCGGCGGCCAAAGTAGAGCTTCGTGTCCAGGGTGGGTTCGCAGTGCGGGATGACATCCGGGATCACCTTCATCTGTGTGATTCTTTGCACGAGAATCTTGCGGCGGTACTCTCGCCATTTGCGGTCGGCCAGGAATCGGTAGATGGGCTTGCTCATGTCACCTGCAACAAACAACAGCGGCCCAATTAGCCTAGCGGAACAACAACAACAACGACAACCTAAACCGAAAATTCTCACCTAGTCCATCCTCAAACTTCTTCTTCACCAGCGGGTCGTTGATATCCGCCTGAATCTTCAGGTGCTCCAGGTGCAGCTCCATGGCCCGCAGCTTGGACTTCTTCACCTGCTCTCCGCCGGCTTGCTCGGTCGACAAACCTTCAAGCCTCGAGATCTTCTCCCGCATCGATGTGATGTCGCGTAGCTTCTCCTCGCGGTCCGCCACCAGGATCTTCCGGGCCTCCTGGAAACATTGGTAGGGCAGCTGCTCGAAGGGGATGTTGAGAGAGTCCTGGAGGGCCACGCGACGACGGCGGGATCCAATCGGGGCGACACCCTGGCGCAATAGCTTCCGCTCCAGTCGGGGGTTGGAGACCGTAGCCGGATCGGGGGCCTTGTAGAAGGGTTGCGACCTGGTCTCGGTCTGAGCCTCTTCGCGCGCCAGAGCGGTCGATTGGAAGGCGCGGGTGGACTGCAGCTGAAGACCTGGAAGACCCTTGGTGTAGGTCTTCTGCAGGCATTGGAGCAAGGGCTTCGAAGCCCGCTCACAATGGGCCATCTTGAGGGATAAGATGAGGTGAAATTGAGGGGATTAGAGAGGGGAGAGGGAAGGAAGAGCAGGAGCTGCTGGTGGTGGTGGTTGTAGTGGTGGTGGTAGTGGTGATAGAATTCCCCAGGTCAAGCCGGCACTGCACTGGGCAAAGTCGAGAGGTTTCCTTTCCTGGCCGGACGGAACTTTTTTCGTCGGGTTTGGCCAAGCCTCAAGGCGGTTTAGTGCCAGAACCACCCGAACTTTTGCTGTTGCTTCTCCCCCTCTACCCTCCGCCCGCGACCAACCCTGCGATCGTCTGTCCTCCATTCAGGTTGATCCTCGAAAGGATTCTCTTGCTCTGTGTCATCTACAATGGCTGGAACTGACGCTCTTCGCGCCCTCCTGCGGCTCACTCGCAGCTCGGGGGGTCTGCTCTCCGGGGCTGAGACAACCACGGTAGGACGGCCTAATTTCTTCCTTGGTCTGATTCGATGTCATTGAAGATCCAACGAAAAACGTATAATTCATAACGCATACTGACAACTTTCTTTCTCGCTGATAGCAACGATGCCTGACCAAGTCTCTGTCCCGCTCCATGGCCACCGAGGCCACCGAGGCCACCGCCCCCATTGACCACCTGACGCGGGAGGTCCCCAAGCCCGTATGGAACCCCGAGCCCGTCAAGGCCACCACCTACTCGTTCCCTTCGATGGAACCCCTGCGCTTCGTCGAATACCCCCGCAACCACCTGTCCATGGCCCTCCGCAAAGACATCCTGCACCGCGCCGTCATCTACGAGGGTGACGCGACCCGACAAGGTACCGCCAGCACCAAGTGGAGGAAAGATGTGTACGGCAGCAACAAGAAGCTGTTCGCCCAGAAGGGTACCGGTAGAGCGCGTGCCGGTGACAAGAAGTCCCCCATCCGGAAGGGCGGAGGTGTCGCCTTCGGTCCTCATCCGCGGGACTTCTCGACGGACCTGCCCCGGAAGATCTACGACCAGGCCTGGCGGATAGCCCTCAGTTACCGCTACAAGCGGGGCCAGCTCATCATCATCGACAACGAGATGGCGCTGCCGGAGGACGCCACCCCCTATCTGGTCCAGCAGATCTTCAAGACCAACTGCTGGGGTCGGGAGTTCGGCCGGTCGACGTTGATCACGGACCAGGTGAACGATAACCTCTTCAGTCTGGTGCGCGAGGTGGGCGAGCATGCGAAGATCCTGGACCGCCGCGACGTGGATGTCAAGGATCTGCTGGAGACGGGCCGTCTGGTCATCGAGAAGCAGGCGTTGGATAGCATTCTGGCCCAACATTCGAGGGACTTGCAGAACGAGCCCAGGCGGGCCTTGTATTGAATTGCAGTTTAGGTTGGCGATGGGGATTTTTCTTTGTGTTTGTTTGTTCGGTATGGGTGTGATTTTGCTTTCTAACCGAGACATGGTTTCTCTGATTGTACAAATAGAATTGAGCAATGTGTATGATGGGTCCTAAATCTGTTCGTTTCGAATTGTATTGTCCTACGTGTGTATCATGCTATGGAGTGTGAGTGTAGGTTGTAAGTAGTGATGGTGGTATCAGAGGTGCTGATGGATGCTTTGAATCGGAGCCATTGGTTCCGAGATGTCTGTAAAAGACACGACCCATTGAACTTTACTAGACCAACTAAACCATAGTCGGGACGAATTCATTTCAAAATCAAGAAAATCAAGAAAGTCACGGCAATGTGTTGCCGTTGGGCGATTGCGCCGCGGCTGGCCGGCGAGGAAAATCATGGGCGCGAAAAAAACTCCGAGGTCAATTCAAGGTTGCAAAGCGGAGAACCCGAACGAAAGCTGCTTCTCCTCTTCCTCCTCCTATTGATTCATCCCGAGTCCCTCCAGTCCCTCCCCTCTCTTTCCCCCCTCCTCCGTCCCTCTAGTCCACTTCTCCTCCCCCCTTAAAACCCGGCTGTGGTCTGCCTCATGTTGGTCCGACACAGTGCTTGCCGGTTTTCAACGCCGTCGAGCTGGATCTCGCGGCTTTCACCAGCCACCACCATGCCTCTCCGCGCAAAAGTCACTAACCGAGCCTTCACGGCTTCTGCTACCAATGTACGCTCAGTCAATTGTCTTAATCGAGTTTGGGATGCTAATCGATTCCAGATGAAAAGCGCCCCCACCCCCGCAGAGGACGACGTTTTATTCAGCTCTCTCTACGGCGTCCGGCTGATCGAGCTCAACCGCCCCGAGAAGCTCAATGCCTTGAACCGGTCGATGGTCGACAAAATCACCCCTCGCCTGGAGGTATGCGAGTGTCCCTCCGATTCGATTCGCCCTTCGAGTGGCCCTTTGGCGGGTACTAACAAGCTTGATCGATCGAATAGGAATACAAGAAGTCTCAGCTTGCCAACGTGATCATGGTGGCCGGAGCCGGCGACAAAGCGATGTGCGCCGGTGGAGATGTTGTTGACTTGGCCGAGCAGAACAGAGAGAGTGAGGACGGGCCGAAAAGATCCAGCGAGTTCTTCGCCAGTGAATACAAGCTCGACCACCTCATCGCCACCTACCCCAAGCCCTTCATCTCCGTGATGGATGGCATCACCATGGGCGGCGGGGTGGGCCTCAGCGCCCACGCGCCGTTCCGCATTGCCACCGAACGAACTATCTTCGCCATGCCCGAGACCAACATCGGCTTCTTCCCGGACGTGGGCGCCTCGTTCTTCCTGCCCCGGCTGGACGGCGAGCTGGGCACCTACCTGGCTCTGACCTCGGAACAACTGCGGGGGCCCCAGGTCCTGTTCGCCGGCATCGCCACGCACTACCTGCACTCGAGCATGCTCGGCAAGCTGACGCAGCGTCTGTCCGAGCTGGTGTTCCAGGACTACGCCACGCTGCCGGAGCGCCTGGACCTGGTCAACAGCACCATTGCAGAGTTCTCGACGGGTCTGCCGGAGTCGACCACGGTGGATCTCGGCGGCGCGAAGCGGGAGGCCATCGACCGCTGCTTCGGCCACAACACGGTTGAAGGGATCATCGAGGCCCTGCAGCAGGCGAATACGAGTTGGGCCGAGCAGACCCTGAAGACGCTGGCCAAACGCTCGCCCACCTCCCTCAAGGTCGCGCTGCGCCAGATGCGCGTCGGCAAGCAGTGGTCCATCTCCGAGGCCTTCCAGCGCGAGGCCCACATCGCCGCCCAGTTCATGCGGCACCCCGACTTCAACGAGGGCGTCAGGGCCCTTTTGGTCCGCAAGCGTAAACCCATGTGGCAGCCTGCCTCCTTGGAAGAGGTCACCACCGACATGGTCGACCGCTTCTTCACGCTCCCGGAGGGCGAGTCCCGCCTCGAGCTGCTGAGCGAGCACGACTACAACGACTACCCCTACAACTACGGTCTGCCCACGGAGGCGAGCATCCGGAGGTACGTCCGCGGCGAGTTGAGCAAGAAGGATGATCCGATCGAGCACTTTGTCGGCCTGACTGGCGGCAAACCGGGTGTGCGCGAGAAGGTGACTGAGGTTCTGCAAAGAAAGGCCCAGCGGAGCAAGGATGGCGTCTGGCTCTGGAAGTAGGAAGAGTGGAATCTTGAAAGAAAGCACTGAAAACGGAGTCATCATGTAGCACCGGTTTGGTATTGTGTATAGTTATGTGTATGTGATTGGGAGTTTCTCTTGTTCCGGACTGAATATTTGTGGGCTGTGTTTGATACAGTTAGACTTAAAGTTTTCTTGATGGTGTTGATTTGCGTCTGTAGCTGGAGGACTGTAGGGGAGTTTGATAATCACGGAGTAGAAAGAGTGCATATTGGGGCCTGCTCTTGTAAACTGACTGTACTTCCCCTGTGTATGTGTCCGTCTAGACATGCACGCACCTATTCTACATGAAAGAGACAACCACCAAGCCACACCACCACCTACACCCACACAACAACAACAACACCCAGCCATCAAACGTATCCATCCATCCATTATAAGTATATCCTAATTTTTGTCCCCCCCAAATCACCAAGACCCAGAAATCTATTGCCCCCCGGCCCCAACATACTCCGCCATCGCCTTCACCGCCCCCTCCAACCGCCCCCGCTCAATCAGAATCAAACTCCCCTTGGTCCGGATCCCCAACTCCTGGAACGCGCGCTTGGAGTCCGAGTGCCCATCGTCCTGCTTCCGGGAGTACTCGAACGAGCCCGCGCAGAGAGCATGCTTCTCGAGCACCTCGTCCTCGGGGTGGAAGAAGAACCGATCCGTTTTCCCTGCTGCAGACTTCTTCCCCTTCTTCAGGGGCCGGGACTCCTCCATGTCCAGCTTGGACTGCACCTCCTCGTAGGTCTTGGAGAGGAGGAGGTAGTGCGAGAAGTCGAAGGGCTCGTTGTCGGCGACCGCGTGGGCGATCTCCTGCTGCAGCATCGTGTACATGGGCGGGACGACCTCGGCGGGCATGTTGATGAGGCGCTCGGTGAGGAGGAGGCCGATTTTGTGGGAACCAGACAAAAGAGGGACGAGGGGGCTGAGGGCCGCGTTGGTGGTGGCTTTTTGGTGCAGGTAGTGCGTGAGGGATTGGATTATGGGTTTGTCCTTTGATTTGGGGGGTTAGTGTTTTGTGGTGGGTTGGGGTGTTGGGGTTGGTGCAGGGGGTACAGGCGCAACCGCAACTGACTTTATGTTCTTGGAGGTTGAGCACTGTTAGGAAGGCGTAGGGGTCGGATTCCTTGCCATCGGTTTTGATGGTCGAGCCCATCCAGGCTTGCGAGAGGATCAGATCGGTTAGGGCCGACATGTCGAGGTCTTGGGCGTCGTTGTCGAAGAGTTGGCGGAGGAGGTTCTTGAGGCCGTGGAAGTCGACTTCCGGGTCCGGATCGAACCATTCGAAGTCTACGTTGACCATGTCGATGTCCTTGGCGAGTGAGTTCATTGAGTTAGTTTGGTTGTTTGTTCTTTTCTGGAGAGGGTATGCTGGGATAGTGGTGTAGGCAGGCGCAAAACATACCTCGTCGGAGTCGGAGTCGTTCTCGACGCGGGGATCTGTACCCCCCATGTCGACGTCGGTGTCTTTGATTTCCTTGCGCTTGACCATTGTGTCTGTCTCCTTTGTGTCTGTGTTTGTGTGGGGTGGGAATGAATAGGTGTATATAGAGGAGAATTGATCATACAGTAAGTAGTAGTTAAGGCGGAGCGAAACAAAAAGTTGCTCGGAGCCCGGCCGCGGGTCCCCTCACTAACCGCTTTGGTTCATTTTTTTTATCGATAGGCAGTGTCTTATCGCCGATAACCATAACTTGTCGCTGGCTTCAATTTGTGGATGCCTTAGGATCTTGACGATGTCTTTGGTGTGCTTCGTGTGAGGTACACACAGACTGTCTCTCTTTGGAATAATTGTTTATTGTTCCAGCTTTGCGAGCTCATTCCACCTGCTACTATGCACTCAATGCTATGCACTCGACGCTATGTGCACTCCTACTGCGTACAGTCCGCCGAGGCGGAGTTTCAGCATTGTGTTCTCACGCAGTCGACACACCAACGATCACCAACGCTGGAGCTCATGCTTGGAAGTGACAGCTGTGTGATTGGATTCTTAAAGACTCGTTCATGAGGCACCTCGATCGTACGTATGGTGCTTTCCATCTAAGGAGAACCAACAACGAGATCACTGAGATGGTGATCTTGCAGATACCATTGGGCGGTCATGACAACCTCAATGGCAGCCCAACAAGTGACGACAACAGAGTGTGAGGATGGATTGCTTGAGGACGAGCAATCTAACGAGACAAGCTCCATCATGCGATGTGGAATGATGGATAGATCTCTTGGACACCGACCTCCGGAGCAAAGAGCTCCTAAACCACCATGATATCAGAGCATATCACCTTGTCTACGGAGGGATCAACAACTGAACATGAACAATTGAACAAGAGGTCAGTCACGCCCGCATTAACCACAAACGGGGCATGAATAAGCCCAAAGATCCGATCCAAGATCGATCCCTCCATCACTTTCCCCTGGTCGTGGACTCGGAAAAGATTCCAATCGAAACTCGCCGAGACTGACCGGGACCAGCCAGGGTCCAACCAATGTCGTCAACTGCGCCTGGAGGGAAGGAGAGACACCTCGATTATGCAACAAGCTACTGGGTAATTTACCCAGAAAAAGAGCAGCAGCACTACATCATCCATCATCAGCACGCAACAGAGAGCGAAAAAAAAAGCGGTTTTGGCACCGAGCAGAAAGTGGGTGCGGTGCGTTCCCCACCGGGGTATGATCTCAGCGACACTCCCCCATGACATCACCAACTGGGCTCTTCCTACCCTCGACAGAGGTCTATAAAGTGGCCTGCACACCACATTTCCCTCCATTCAATCAGACAAACACACCTGCGATCACAACATTTATCCCATCAACCTCAATCAATACCTCTATCTTCTTTTCATAACCACAAACACAACACAACACAACCAACCACCATGTCTACCTCCGGATCCGGTCAGTCCAGCGTCGGCAGCCGCGCCATCTACGAGGCCGGTGACCAGCGCAACGTCCCCCAGGCCGAGTTGAACGAGCGTGCCCGCTACGCCGAGGGCCAGACCCACAGCCACAAGAACCTTGACTCCAGTACGTGTTTCCTTATGTCCCCCTTCCCCCCCCTCTCCTCCCGGAACGAACATCCTAACCCTGTCCCCCTGCAGAGGACCAACGCTCCATCGCCAACAAGCTCGCCTCCCAAGAAAACAAGCCCGAGAGCGACCACCACCACAACTTCACCAAGGACCCCGAGGCCGAGCTTAGCAAGCAGGACCCCACGAAGCCTGTACGTCTCGCCCCCCTTTTCCCACTTGCCCCCGTCATCCAGAAAACTAACCCCAACCCCAAAAGGCCAAGCTCCACGGCAACAAGCCCTCCAAGGGCGCCCAAATCGACGCCGAACTCCAGGCCGAGGACGAGCAGAGACTCAAGGAGAAGGGTATCAAGCACTAGAATCTGAAAATAATGCCTGAAGCTGGACTTTATGTATAATATTCTTGTTGGAATTCGGTGTTATCTCAATCGGTTAAAGATACGTGATGACGATTTTTTCTAAATGATGATTGATTTGGATGTGCAATGATTAGTTTTCTGGGATTTGTAGTGTCTGGTGTAGAGTGGTTTGAGGTTTGGTTTCGGCTTTAAGAGTTGTGCATGGGGGATATGGTGGGGGGGGCTTTTATATATGTTGGTACTATTCTGCCGGCATCTATCATGGAGAGGATGAGTCATGCTTCAAGACAAGATCATGGAACAGAAGGTATCATGAATGAAGATTATACAAAACATGTATCAGTGTAGAATCGTAAGATGTACACAACGGTCCACCCTAAACCCGTGTCATTCATAACGCATATCAGTCAGATTGAAAAGAAGAAAAAACAACAACTGTTTGTGGTATCGACTTTCAGCAAAAACAAAGATTCAGGCGCTCATCAACCGAACTTGGGATCATCGTCGTGCGGCTCGGCAAAGACATTGCCCCAGTAGGCCTCGACCTTCTCGCAGATCTCGTCCTTGCGCTCCCAGGTCCAGAAGCTGATGGCGGGGTCGCAGCTGACGTTCCTGATCTCGGCCCAGTAGGCGCGCTCGACGTCGTAGCGGAACCGCTGGACGGTGTCCTCGGGGACGAGCCAGGCGCGGCCGTCGGAGCCGTCGGCGCGCAGCGTGGGCGCCGTCTCCCACTTCATGCCGAACACCTTCTCGCCCGGGTTGAACTTGGGGTAGTTGGCGTGGATGAAGAAGGCCGGGGGCGCGGGGGCCACCGCGGGGTCCTGCACGCGCCACTGGCCCGCGCTCGTCAGCGCGTGGTCCGCGATCGGGTCCGTCTGCACCATCGCCGACCCGGAGATCCCGCCGCCCGGTTTGGCGTGCCCGACCGCCTGCACGCGCTCGCTGACCGCGTAGAACGGCTCGCCCACGGCTGTGGCTGCCTGCACGAAGGTCTCCTTGTCGCCCTCGCCCGGCGCCCCCTGCGACAGCAGCCGGAAGTAGTGCGACGGGCCGTAGTAGTTGTAGTACGCGGCCAGGAGCAGGGTCATCTGGTGCGTCTTCTTGGAGACCAAAAATGCCCCAGCCTCCGACGAGGCGCGCGCCGACATGGGCGGCATCGCTTGGCGCGAGATGTTGTAGTAGAGCGGCGACGCGGTCATCGCCCAGAAGTCCGGCCACGTCACCAGCCCCGCCGACTTGAAGGGCTCCGCGTCCAGCAGCACCTCGGGCTTGGTCAGCGGGAAGCAGTCGGCGTCCATCCAGATGACCTCCTCGAAGGAGGAGAACAGTACCGCGAAGATCTTGAGCTGGTAGTGCTCGATGGCGTTCTTGCCGACCACGTCCGAGAGCACCAGGCACCGTGCGCCCAGGTCGGGGAGGATGTCATCGCAGATCTGCTTTTCGTACTCGTCGGTGTCCTTCATGTAGACTTCCACCGGCAATGTCGAGCCCAAGCGTCGGAGCATCCGCAGCGACGACAGAAACACGGGGAAGTAGGTCCCCCCCGCCGTTGAAACCACGCCGCGAGTGCCGGGCGAATGAACGGGTCGCAGTTTCTCGGCTGTCCGACACGCCTCGATGTAGCGTGCATGCGCCTCCTCCATGGTATGTAGGTCCTCTTCTTCGAGGGTTGTCAAGTCGGGGCGAGGGTCGGTGGACGTGGCGTCGAAGCCGACGGCACCGGCATCGTCGGTGTGCCCAGGCGATGGGCAGTTTGGCCCATTCTCTTCGAGGATCGGTTTCAAGACCTTCCAGAATGCATTTTGGCGTTCGACTAGAGGGACCTCGAAGGCCGTACTGGGGACTACCGACGCTGGCGGGGGTGCCCAGTATACATAAACGGTGCAGATGAGGAGTAAGGCGCCGGTGGCCGTGATGAAAGATTTCAGTCTACCCGGTCGAAGGATCGGCATCTTGGTATCTGAGACCGCGTCTCAATCGAGAGGTTCGCCGGCTAGCAGTCTTCACGAAGGCAATTCGTTTCTTGGCTGGTTTCGTTTCGTCGATCGCAAGGTTTGTCCAGTGGGCACGGGGAGACACTGGAAGTATCGTTCAATAGCAGGTAGTCGTGCAGTGCATTCAAGCAGGAGCCAACATGATAGGCGACTTTGGGAATAGGGGGTTGTGTAGGAAGGATTGGCGGCGATGTTGTTGTCCCAGGAGAGATGCGAATCACGGCCTGGATTATTATCGGGCTCTGGAAGGCCTCAAACGCTGATCGATCAGAAGGATAGTGGGTGGATAAGTCAGACTGGGGATAGTCGGACAGTTGCAGCCATACAGCTAGCACTTTTTCGAGTTATGAATGTCGGTCTCAATTGACCTCGACGCCGTCGAAGTGGAATCCATGGTTGGCAAATGGATGGCGATCGTCGAGAGATGCGCTCCCCTTGGGTAGGCGGTGGCAGAATCCAGGACTTACGTTGCGCACCACTATAAATAACCACGTCTACGAGTCATTGTAGTCTGGAGATAGTCATCGATGGATGTTCAAGGCTCTTAGTTGTGCTTGCTGACTCAAGGAATCTCATTCTGCAAAAGTCTTGCAGGTCAATGGGAAAGAAATGCTTCGTGCAATTATCAGACGACTATGAACACAGGCTAAGAAGGCCTGTGGATAGCAACAGTCTCAATCATCTAGTGCAGTGCAGCCACGGCTCCCGGAGGAGAGGTTTGAGTTGGGACAGTTTGTCATGGCTCCGGGCTAAGTCCTATATCCGAGAATCGACGAGAGTTGACAATGGGACCGTTGAGAAACTGCACAAATAAATGGATACTCCAAGGATGATCGATTTTGACCGAGAAGTGTACGGAGTAGTTGGAAGTGTAGAAGATTGCCCCAAAGGAGTAATAGATTTAGAAGACCGGCCAGACCCGAATCCGGCCCGGTGGGAACATGTGCTGCACTAGTCCCTGTTGGGTCTCCCCAACTTTCATCCAGGCTGGGCTTCTCGCTGCCTCGCTCATGCATTATTCATCATTTCTCCTATTCCTCAACTGTCTTCCTCTTCTCCAAGCTTCAACCATGGTTCAAGATCAACCGGCGGGGACCTTGAAATGGAGCCTACAGCTAGAGGCAATTTTATTCTGACGAATACACATTTTCTCTCACCGTGTGCTAAGAATACTAAGAAGTTAATAAGTCAATAATAAATTAAATCTCCGGGTCGGCATCTCCTAACGGCGGATGATACCGCAACGATCGCCGCTTCTGCCCTTCACTGCCCGTCCACCTTTCCAGGACCCCATTGCAAAGCTAGAATGAGGGCCTAATGGGGGTCATCTCTGATATGTTTGTGTGATAAAACCTCGAACCGTCCAACTTCACTTCTCCCAGTCACCTCGATCCCTTGTCGATTTCGGTATATAAGCTTCGACGGTGTTGCTACCACTACTCCTCCCATCTTGCCACCGTCGACTTGACCACGCGATTAACCTACTGCCTTGCTTGATCTATCATCCATGGGACCCCGCACCCCGGGTCACCTCCACTTGGCTTGTCTGAGCTTGTTCCTGCTTACCTCTCCTCCAGTCCACGATTTGTAGTCGGCTTGGTGATGGAACCTCTGCCAACGGGGCAGGGGCGCAAATCGCCGCCGGTCTCCGCCGCACCTCCGCGGAAAAGACGGAAGAGAACAGTCATCAGCCAGGCAGCCGATGACTGTTTTACCTGTGCTCGACAGGCAAGTCAATGCGATCGGAGACGACCATACTGCTCCCAATGCTTGGACAATGGCCGCGATTGTGCCGGCTATAAGACCACTTTGACGTGGGGAGTCGGGGTGGCCAGTCGGGGAAAGCTTCGAGGACTATCCCTGCCTGTGACTGGGGCTCAGCCAGCTGCAGCCTCATCGCAGCCTCGTGCGGCAGCCGCGTCGAGGGTATCACAGTCGACAGACTCCAGTGCATCGGAGTTGCCTGCGCATACAAGACCACTTTCTACGTTAGACTCGTCGGAAGTCGGTCGCACACCTTCTAATCCGAGGATACGTCCTAGGCCAGACCTACCTGCGAATCAGTTTCCACCGCATTCGAGTCCGGTGTCATCTGTTAACCAAACCCCTTCCAATCGTTCGTTACCTCGTTCAGAATCACTACCCGTGTCATCCTGCCATCACGCGACACCTTCTCCTTCGTTGGCTCCTTCGAGATGGGCAATGCCGATATGGCCAGCCTCAATACAGACTTCAATACCAATTGCAAAGGCCAGGGATGATCCGAGTGTTGAAGAAGAAGCCGTACAGAGCTCAGAGCAGAGTGGTCAGGAAAGGACTCCTTGGGTCGTTGAATGTCATGCGCCATCCTTATCTCAGCAGCTACTAGCGCGCTCAATCGGACGAACACCGCGCCTGCGATTCCTGATTAGCTATTATGCTGAAGTGATTGCGCCAATGATCGTTGCTTTTGATGGGCCGACCAATCCATTCCGCACGTACGTTCTGCGATTAGCGCAAGAAAGCACATCGCTCCAAGAAGCCATAGCAACCCTGTCTCTTTGCAATATGCGCCAGAGACGAGAACGGGGCACAAGGTCTACCGAGCGTACCCTGCCCGCACGGATGTCATCATTGGCTCACCAGGCTTTGACGGAGGCGTCTTCGAGCACCCAGGCTGGTATTGACGTTCCCAAAGTTTCGGCGCGCGAAGAGCATCTTCACAGAAGTATGGCAGTCAAGGCGTTGAATGGAGAATTGGCCGATCCGCGACAACGGCTATCGGACTCGGTGCTCGCGACTTTACTCGTCTTATGCCTCTTCCATGGGTGTGACACGGGGGTCGCGCAATTCAAGACCCAATTCGCTGGTGTGACCAAGTTGCTGGCCATTCGGCTGTGCAACGGCGCCGCCCATGTGACCGAAGAACTGAAATGGTTTATTCGCATGTTCACCTGGCTCGACACTATGACGGCCACTACGAACGACCGGGACATCCAACTTCGCGGCGCTTGTCTGGACATAACCGCAATTTCGGATGGCGAATGGGGGCTTGAAAATCTGGCTGGATGTAATGCCAGCCTGTTCAAACTCATTGCGCAGCTTGGTCGCCTGAATCTTCTCAGTCGAAGCCAAGATACGCAGACCTCGGCATCTCCTGAAGTCCATGCCCCATCAACCACTGTCCCTCCCCATATCGCGTATACCTCCACGAGTACACCGAGTATGCCTTCCGAGTCGTTCACGAGGTTCATTCCTCCCCAGGCGGGAGACTCTAGCTCAGCCCCGGCTTCTCCTATATTCTGGGTCGAATGGCACTGCCTGCGGCAGAAGCTTGAATCGTGGAGGTTTGACACGGGGCGGCGACAATCATCATCTCCCCATCATGCGACGACCTACATCTCGCCACCATCGTCTCCTCCGAGCCAATCCAGGGTGGCGCCGCAACATCTGGACGATGTGATTCATATTTCTGAATCATTTCGCCACGCCGCGATTCTCTACAGCGAGCGACTTGCTCATCCTGATCTGCCGTCTGGCCATCCTCGTATCCAGGATATTGTGCAACGGACAATGACTCACATTCTGGCCGTCCAGTGTGATGCGTATCTCCTGTGGCCGCTGTTCATCACGGGCTCCGAGTGCGTGCTGTCCAGCCACCGGGCGATCATCCGGGAGCGGTGTCTGTATCTCTCCAAGGATTCCGGGTTTATCAACAATCTGACCTGTCTGGAGCTCCTGGAAAAGATATGGGCGGGAAGTCCTCCCGCGTCCGAGACTAGGGATCCCTACGACCGCGGCGCAGCAGCAGGTCTCGGCAGCCAGCACCTGAAGTCAAACGCGGGCGTGGCGGACGATATGAGCCCTGGCGCATTGGGCGGCTGGAGTGGTCTCTCTACGGAGGTCCCGACGTCTCCCTCGCGCAGACAGGGATTCCGGTGGCACGAGGTGATGCAGGTCAAACGGGAGGAAGGCGAATATATGATCGTGTAACAGTGATGTGTTTTTGGGGTGTTCTTGGGCCGTCGATGCCGATGCCTGCCTGGGGAATCGACGGGGTACATAGACATGGCTTGATGATGGATAACGGTTTCATTTGTAGAGTATAGATGACTCGGACTTTTGCACATCCTGTACATAGTACCAGACAGTAGATACCTAGGATGCGTGTACATACATATGACCCATACAGGAAACACCCTCAATGCGTGTAGGATGTGATTGCTTTCCACCAGGTCCACACGAGCGACAAACAGGAGAGTCACATGTGATTCTGATTGCGTAGCCGTCCAACACCACACAAACAAAGCTCCCACGATCCAGAGTCCGACAGACCCGAGACAGCGCCAGGATCTGATGTCTCAGGTACTAGGCATTCCCACCGAGAAGACACCTCTTTCCGTCTATCCTTCTACCATCCTGTCCAGCAACGCACTAGACAGCTGGCCACCAAGATATCCACCTACCGATCCACGAAGTAGACTTCGGCTACACCTTGCTCTCCACCATGCTCTCCACTCAGCAAAACCATATGCCAAATCCAAAGCTAGTTCAACCCAAGATCTCACCCGGCAAACTCACAGCGACGTTAAGTGGAACCTACTAAGCTAGGCATGGCACACTAACTATACGTAGCACTACAAAAGAACGGTGGGGTTGGAAACCCAGGTAGTCAATACCTGCTGCCTAAGGTATACATCCAGCTGATAGTGTCGAATGTCGATAAGCTACCTTAGTACTTATCGTGCGTAGGTAGTAGTTAAGCAGCCCAGCAAATCCAACTTCCACAGCCCTACCCAGCGTTGTACAAGACCTTAACTTACCGTACATCCACCATGACAACAGACATCGAATCGACGCCCCCGATATCGGGCCACTAGTTAGGTGCTACCGACCCTTACCTGGATGAAAGTATGTTCTAGGGATCCTATTGGATGTCCAGTTACGGTACTTTATCCATTACTTCATGGTTAGTCCAAGAGCCTGGGGAGGGGAGGGGAGGGGAGGGAGATTAGAAGCGGGGTTTGATCTTTCTGGACTCTCAAGTCCAGTCCAGTCCAGTCCAGTCCAGTTCCTCGACCTTCGCACAGCGCCCGCGCTGGCCAGCGCTGCAGTCCATCCCATGCGGTCTGGGGAGGAAGTACTGTACTGTGTACACACTGTAAGTGGGTAATACATCTTGACAAGAGGCGTTTGACCCTCGACTCTCAAGCCCGCTGGGTAATTCCCCACCAACCCTGGAGACTAGAAGGTCATGTAGCGGGAAAAGAAACGGTGTCAAACACCCCACCGTCGACAAACACAGATAGATATCCCAGGACTAGGACCAGGGGTGTAGTGATGGACCGCTGGATCCAAACGTGCGTTTCGAACTTTTGGGTCTAGTGCTGCACAAGCCCCCTCGGGCTTTTGGCTTCTGGCTGTTGACTTCGCGGATGTCGGAATGTATGCAGGGAGGAATGGGTATGGTTGGTGCGATGGGTTGGTGAGGGATGGGGATGGGGATGGGAATGGGAATGGGGGGTCTGGACTGCACTTGCACGGCACGTTGGGTTAGTTCAAGGTAACTTGGCTTGTGCGTGGGCGGGCAGCGGCTATTAGCATAGGGCGTGCGGAGTACCCTGTATAGCGTATCGAGACTTAGTCTTAATGATGATGCCGCATGAGAGGAGAGGGGGGGGGGGGGGTTTCTTGGGGTAGAATATGTACAGTACCCAGCACTAGGTGAAGGTGGTTGGTTGGTTGGTTTTTTGGCAGGTTGAGTTGGATCAGATTGGGGACTACCGGCATCTATCATGGATGGATACTTAGGTAGGGATGAAGTTCTCAGGCTCCGTACCAAAGACTAAATCCTTAGGATTGGAGTATCTTCTGGTAAAGTTGATTGGGTTCTCGGGTCAGATAGTCTACTGCATTGAGGTGCATAAGTTAGGGTCTATGCCTACGTAGTTAGGGGTTTAGTTGGAACTGTGCCGTGGGTAAGGTGGGTTCTGATGGCCGCTGGATTCGAGAAGTACGATTGCGCCAATGTTGCTGGCCCTGTTGCTGGTGTGCCGAAACATTGGAAGGTCTACGCTGTACAGTACTGGATATACTTGGAGGTCAATTGATGACTAGGGCTCAGGGTAAGGGCATGCATCTGTCACCCACACAATGCTACATACCTCCCTCCCACATCTTATGGCCAGAATTCCAGTCGCGAGTGCGCGCGCGCGTGAGATCGGCATGTGGCCGGGATTCGAAGTAAACACGGCTGATGAATGGCGACGGAGGATCGCGTTTGAAACCACGACACCAAAGGAGGAGGGTGGTCTCTTGGCATCGGTCGGCTGCAGAGGAGATCTGTACACATCGGAGTGAGATACAGCCAGATAGGCATAGCTGAAGGGCCCCTCAATTGGCTTGTCGCAGTCAGATGGATAGTCCAATCAACAAGCAAGTGTCGGCAGGTGTGACCTGAGAACGAGAGTGGTGGTGGTCGTTGTATTATTTGGCTGGCTGTGTACGGAGTGGGGAGTTCTCCGTATTGTATGTACATTACCGTACGGACATACTTAGTAGTAGATATTGTAGACAAACACCACCACAACAATAACAACAGTCAATTCTAGATCTCCGGCTCCGAGAAACAAGCAAGGGACGGTGAAAAGTGAAAACTCTGCCGGTGGAGACCTGGGCGGTGGGTGGAGTGGGAAAAAACATGTTAATTTGTATTTAGCTCTAGTAGTGCTCTGTGCTCTGTGAGCTGTGCCGTGTTCTTTCTTTCTTTCCAGAGAACTTCTATTTTCAGTCTGTGCTTTGATTGAATAGATGAATGCTGAATGGTTGGGAACAGTGACGGGAATTGCAGGTCACATTCGCGCTTGTGATGACCCCCTCCCCTCCCCCCGGTCTGACTATCAATCAGTAGTATTCTATAGTATGTAGGCGCTAGTTGGCTGCTAGCAGCTCTCTTCCGGAGAGGAAATCACTGCTGCTGCTCGGGATAATTCTTGAATGCATTGGGACCGTTGGCGCTGCGCAAGCCGGAGTTTCCTCTCAGTGCCCGGTGACTGACTGTCTACTTAGTACGGAGACTTAATGTACTAGGTAGATACTTCCTGAGTCGATCAGCTCTTGTGCACCCACCGGACCCTCGTCCCGCGTCCGCGTCTCCGTTGCCCGTCCAATGGGTGGAGCCAGTGCCGCGATGGCGTTTATCGCATTCTCTGAAAGCGAGTAAATGTTGGAGTTGGACCCAGCAAGCGAGACATCTCTCAAAGACAAGAGACATCTCCATCTTCCTTTATCGCTCGTACCGGGACCTCTCCGATAGACGCCACCACGTAACCATGATCACATCTGGGCTTTGACCTGCTTTTGGACCCCGAGCGCCATGTGCAACCAGACACCCAAGAGAAAAAGGGCTGCCTATCTATCTGCCAGGGGTTGTCGGACATAACTGGCTGCGCAACTCCGATTGCGTAGCGTTCTCACTCGCCCCGGGGGTGAAGACTCTTAGCAGCTCTGTGCTATTGGACAGGATCTGAGCCAGTCGGGATTGATATTAAGATAGTCACTAAGCCATGGCTCGAATCATGGTGGGGCAGAAGGGAAGAAGTACTGTAAGTTACTCTTCTCGGTAGTGTAGGGCACTGTAACCTGCGATTTTGCAACCCTCGTTTGCGGTCCAGCCTGCATGGGGGGGGGGGGGGGGGCGCCCTTAGCCCTATCACATTCGCGCCTCGACCAGGCCTGTCAGAAACCGAGATTCTGAGTCTGGAGTACGCGGAGTACTTTACACAGTACAACACAGGATACTGTATGCAGTTTCCAATCGCCCCGGTCTCAACTCAGATACCTTTTCCATCCGAACTTCACACCTGTTTATTTGCTTCTTTTTTCTTCTCGAAAAAAAGAAAAACAGGAAAAGCAGGGATCTGCCCGGCCGGAGAATTAATTGTGAAAGGAGGGTCCTTTTTTTTAGACTCCCGCGCTCAACTGTGCAAATTGCGGTCTGTCCAACCGTATGGGTGGTTGCTGCCCAGCTGCTGGGCGGCAGCGGTAACGCCCATCCACCATAACCAAAAAAAAACTCCCAAGTTGCCCAACATTTTAACTCAACTACACTACACCACTAGTGCTCGTGGCCACAACAGGAGATATCCATGCCATTAGGTTCCACCGGGCTGGAAATGCCTGCCTACCTGGAGTTATGTATCCATGGTTTGTCGACCGGTTGACGGGCTCATCCGCACCCGCTGTCCATGGAACCAAACCAACCCAAACGATAAGACGCTCTACAGGATCTTACAGCAGTAGTGGCTTCGGACTATCTCTATTTACAGCAATCGACTAATCGATCCCACGTACTTTCGATCCTTTGCAATTTTTCATTAATCTAATGATGTGACACCAAGTTATAAGACTTGGTGGTTGCGCGACAGCGTCATCTTCGCCACAGCCTGCCTGCAGTTGAATATAGAAGCCTTGGGGCTGATGCTGAGAAGAGATGGCTGACTGTTATTATCAACGCTTAACTTACTTACTCGACGATTATGACTGAGCCACCCGTGGCAATGTGATCTCTCCATGACTCATTGACTCATTGGCATACCGGACAACTGAATGAAGGACTATCGACTGGATCGGCTCGCCAGCTCCATCGCGTTGCCTGCAGGCTCCAACGGTAGGGTAATGTACGTACATCGGATGCCATGCGGGAAATCCCCAGCCATGTTGGACGAAGCGTCCAGCCAATGACGCAGAGCGTGACTCTTATCTACAAGGTGATGAGGGTTCGAACATCTCACTGTTCGCCATGTACGGCCATGTTGACGCGAATGAGTGGAGGGGCGGATTCTGCTCTGCTGCGCTGCGCTGCGCTGCTCTGTTGCGGCAACAAACATCTTGTTCTTCCTTCGTCGTGTTTCAGCAACGTCAATCAGGATGGGAGGGGAGAGGGGATGCCCAACAGGGGATTGATCGTATGTCTACCTAGTAGCAAGTAAGTTAATAGAGGGATTGTTCAGATGACTCTGTCCCACGGGAGCCCTGTCGCCATGATGAGTAAGAGTCAGCGAGTGGCAGGCATGGAGAGTGACCGCAGTGCGCAATGTGGGCGGCAATTCTGCGCATTTCATTCATTCATTCATGTAATCATCCATTCCCCCCTCCTTGGGAGTGTATATAAGGGAGCAGTACTCTCCACCTGATCACCTTGGTAGGATTCTGGAAAAGAGGGTGTAGTGGGTGATGACTCTGGAAATGAGCTGGAAGGTGATCAGCTTCTTCTTCTCATAGCAACAGCAGCAGCAGCAAATTCTAAAACTCAGTGCAGCATCACTCTGGTTTCAGTTTGGTGTTTCTTCCTCCCCTCCCATTCCGTTCCATTTCCTCCCTTTCTCTCCCTCCCTCCCTCTCCCTCTTGGGAGTGGGAGTTTGTTGGGCCTGAAACGCGCCCAAGGCACCCATCCCTCCCTCCATCATCACCACCACCACCACATAAGATACGGTATTGTAAAGCCGAGAACGAAACGGGAACAAACGCAAGAGGTCACTTTTTGCTGTCTCCACCCCCAAAGCGAGACTAAGACACTAAAGACTAGTGGCTCCGCCGCAGAAAATTACCACTTGGTGCAGCCCCCACTTGCAAGTCCACCAAGTCCACCCTTGCAATTCTGTCCCGTGGTTACAAAACCGGTTGTCTCCTCCACTCCCTCTGGGCTCCCCCCCTTGAAATCATTTATCCATCCATCCACCATTCATACACCCTGTTCGGGTTCAACCTCTACAACTACAACTACTACTACTACTACAACATCAACAACAACAATAATCTGGGTTAGATGAACGAAGTCTAAGCGATTCAAGCGAGTCTCAACCGCTGTCTGCGCTTGTTCGCCACTCTTGTCGCGGACTCCGATAGAGTCTTCTAGGGACCACAGGTTGCTTCTCTGCATAGCCGCCTTCAACAACTTCGCCCGTTCAGCGTTCGATAGAGCGAACGACGTTCAAATGCACTCTCGGCACATACAGCTCTATCCCTCCTCTCCCTCAGAAACCGCACCACGGTGACGGTTCTCTCCCATCAATCTTCCGATTTCGTTGTCCCCTGCTTCGGCGTCGATCGGCTTGTTGCTACGATATCCTGTATAATACATCTGGGTTGTGCTGTTTCTGTTCTTGCCTCTAATATCTCGCGATCGGGAGGTTATCCCCTACGTTCGAAAAGTTCTCTCGTCCACGACCTGTTTTTGATTGCCAGCGTGATTCGAATTCCTATGCACGTTTCTCGATAATGTATCACTACACCACTCCACCTCCCGGGTGGTCCTACGACTATACGACCTCTCCTCCCACGTCTCCTCACTACGCCTACTACGCGTCCCCCTTCGCCAATGCTTACGGCTCGCCGCGCGGCCCTTCGAAGCGTCACAACCGCAAAGCCAGCTACGCCGGTCCCAAAGAAACCGCCGGATGGTATGCTGGGTATGGGCAAGGATTCTACGAAGCGATGCCAGAATATGGCACGCCACCGCGCAAGCACGATCCTGTAAGTGCTTCTTTTGGTGGCTATTCTCGTCGTCGCAGCACCATGTCCGGGGCCCCAGCGGCGGGCCCTTGGGAACATGCCGGCGCCCACCCGTCGCACCCGTCGCACACCCGGCCCATCTTTGTGGATGTGGTCGACGATGGATCCGACGGTGATGCGCCGCGATACGTCTTCCGCGAGGAACCCAGTCCTCCGCGTCGCAAACCGTCGACGTCTCACCGCAAGCCCAAGCCACCCACTGATCAGTACTTCTACTATAACCAGGTGCCTGCCCAAGAAGACGCTGATGCGGCCAAGCGATCTCGGGCGCGCCGTCAATCCACTTCCACCCGCACGCCCAACAAGCCAAAGCCGTCCGCTCCCACCTCCAAGCCGGCCCCCAAAGCCACAGAAGCCGACGCTGCCCGAGCAGGGATCCCCCCGGGCTACTCGATCAAGAACTGGGACCCGACGGAGATGCCGATCATTCTTCTGGGCAGTGTCTTCGACGCGAACTCACTGGGCAAGTGGATCTACGATTGGACCGTGTTCACGCATGGGGCCTCGACGCCCATGGCGGACGTGGCGGGCGACCTGTGGCTGCTGTTGATCAAATTGGCCGGGAAGGTGAAGAGAGCCGACGAATGTCTCGACCGCATCCGGCGCCCCGAGGCGCAGGAGGTCGTGGAGGATTTCCTGCAGAGTGGGGAACGCCTGTGGGCGCGGTTCAAGAAGCTGCTCAAAACCTGTGAGCAGTTTATGTGGAAGGCGGCCAAGCGGGAAGGGGGCAAGGGCTCTGTGTCGATGGGCCGCAATGCCGGCTGTGAGTTTGTCGAGACGATCTTTGGCCGGGATCGCGAGCTGGAGAGTACGGAGAAGCTGATGAACAGCATCCGTTTGTGGAACATGCGGTTTGACGCCAACTGCGAAGAGATTCTCCGTCGCCCGTCGGCTGCCTAGGTTTCTTTCTACTGCGACTGCGACTACGACTCTTAAAAGCAATATCTGATTTGTTTGTTCTGGTTTTTTTGTGGTATTTACACGGGAGCTTTTGACAGCACTATCCGCATTACGCAGGATTACAGGATACATGTGCAGTTGTTGCCGACTTACACTGCTTGGATTTAATGGTCGGCTTGCATTTCAGCGCGTTTGGTGACTCCATCTTATTGGTGCATCTTCAGGGTGAACAGTCCCGTCTATCATTCTTACGCGAATTCTTTTTCTGGCTGCGTTCTGGAATTGCCTTTTTTGTTTTCGAAGCATTCAAGCATGACTTCTAATTTCTGGGCTGGGGATTTGTTTTCCTTTGGCGTGCCTTGTTCAGTTTCACACGGCGTAACTGCGAACTCCGCTGCTTGTTGCTGCTGCGATACCTGTGGGCTTTTTTCTTCGTTTCGATCTGTCTTTTTGATGATACCATTCTGCGATCACTGTTTCGCCCCGGGACTGCTGGTTGAATCATTCTTTTTTTTGTGGGACTGGCGGGGTTAGACACCTTAGCCTACATTTACAATCTTTCACCGTTGATAGACATATAGTACAGTATACAACTG
The DNA here is from genome assembly GCF_003184825.1 of Aspergillus fijiensis CBS 313.89. NCBI lineage: Eukaryota > Fungi > Ascomycota > Eurotiomycetes > Eurotiales > Aspergillaceae > Aspergillus > Aspergillus fijiensis. The sequence continues at coordinate 11,328 of NW_024468995.1, read as the reverse complement.
ATACAATGATTCCTTTGAAGGGTAGCGATGTGATCGTAAGGATTCTAGTCTGCTTACGTAGGTCACACCAAGAAAGCTGTGGTTGCGCCCGCCGTCGTGGTGACGCTCTCGCCTTGGGTTTAGCCCAGCCCTTCAGGTCAGCCCTTCAGGTCAGCCCTTCAGCCCAGCCCTTCAGCCATTGCCCTCAGCCTTAACAGGAACCCTTTCCTGCCTACGTATACAGCAACACCAATGACCCATAGCCCCTGCCCCTCTAACCCCGCCATAAACCCAGAGAGTAAGAGCAAGCCCATGTAAGAAGCATACTCACAGAATGCAAAGGAATGCTCGGAAAGAGTCCCCCCCCGGGCCTCATTCAAGCCGGCAGAATTCCTCTCGCGTGCATGGTCTGCATGCATGCACGCCATGGCCGGCGCCCCCCCGTGTGGCGAAGTTGACCATGTGGGAATGTATGGAAATGATTACTCAGTGGCTGTACCTACCATCTACCACCTCCTACCTCCCGTCCACCTACTTGTACTTGTCCTGCACTGCAAGACATGCACTTCTCATGTACTGCAATTCAGTACATAGTGGATGGTAGGCGGTAGGCGGTTGGTGAGGTCATACTGTTTCTAGGGTATGTGTACAGGCATAGTACTGTACTGTGCTGTACTCGTACGAGAATGGGTGGGAATGTATGATCTCGGAGAATGTGAGTCCACGTGACGGACGGGAATGCTGGGTGTGTGCGTGTTATGCATGCACGGTTATTGTCTGGTATGTACTGAGTTTTTTATGTTTGTAGATTGAGGGAAGGCGGGTTGGCTCTTTTGCTTGGGTCTGGGTGACGTTGATTCTTGTGCTTGCTGGGTACTTGATTTTGGGTTGGATGGGGTGGTGGTGATGATGATGTAGGGTGGTATGTTTGGGGTAAGTGGGTGCGCCCGCGGTCTTTGTTGGATTGTTGTACTGTAACTTACTGTCTGTGTACTTGGGGTAGTGTTTGATCTCTGATGGGCTTGGGTGTGAGGAGTTGAGTGGGTGGGGTTGTGGTTGTGCTATTGTCTTTTCTATTGTCTTCCTAGAAGCTACATGCGTAGTGCAGTGCAGTGCAGTGGTGGAGGTGGTGGAGAGGGGGATGAGGGGTTATCTGTTGGAGGTGGGGAAGGGTCGCGGTCATCGGGACTTCAAAGTTCAATGCGTGGGTGCAATTTAAGTGGGGACCGACGGTACCCGCTAGTATTGGTGGAGGCAAACCTACTTACTTAGCTGGTGGAGAGTGAAACTGGAAGCTAGTGCCGCATCCAGCCAGTTACCCATCCATTCGCCTGCCAGGCTCGCGGCCAGAGCCGGATGCAGGCTGGGGACTGGTACCCGTGACCCTCTTGTGGTGGTTGGCTGGGATGGGTTCTTTGGGTGGACTTCGGTTCAGTGGTGTTGGTGGCTGGGGGGGTGTGGTGGGCGTAGATTTTGTATGTGGGTTGAGGTTTGGTTGTGATGTTTCTGTCTCGGTTGTTGGTGAGAGGTGAGATTTGAGAGGTGAGTGGTGAGTGGTGACCAGGAAGCTGAAAGAAAGGGGGGTCTGGGGGTTCTCCCCCAGATCGTCACATTATAACTTGGACTCGGGGATAGGGTTACTGGGGAGTTGAAAGAAAGGGGGGTCTGGGGGTTCTCCCCCAGATCGTCATATTATAACTGGATGAAATAGTAAGGTAGCATGATTAAAGCGTGGGGAAGCTGTTGTGTGATGCGGGGAGTTCAAGTTAGGGCACTTATTCTAACAGAGGTTGAACGTATAGTAGTGATGAGTACTATAGGGCAGGTGCTGTACGTGGGGATACGGGTGGGCATGTGTAGATAGGATAATGTATAGGTAGCTTCATATTGTGGCCCGTTTAAGTAATTGCACTCTTGAGAGGTACTTGGACGAATTGTTACGTAGGTAGTATAGTCTGCCACCAGCAACTTCAGTCTACAGTACACTTTGACTGAATCAACACAAATAATCAACCAAGTAGGAATTCTATCAATGTACTGTATTCACATCTATATCTCAAAACCCACAACATTACTCAATCCGCCAGCTATCTCCCCCCCCTTGACCTCACTCAACCCTTCGTCTCCCCCTTCCAGACCAACCACCCCAACCCAATCACCAACTTCACCCCGGCCGCCATCCACAGCGCCGACTCCATCCCGCCCGAGGTCTTACTCAACCACCCGCCCGCAATCGCCCCGATCAACAGGAACACGACCCCGCCGATGCGGCGGTTGCGCTTCACGTTCCCGTTGGGCACCTGCAGCAGCTTGGGGTCGGAGGCCACGTCGAAGTAGACGCTGGTCAGCACGACCGTTGGGATCTCGTTGTAGCCCAGGGCGCGCGACGAGGTGATCGACCCCGCGGACTGGAACGCCAGCAGCGCGATGGGGATCAGCTCCAGGAACAGCCGGCCGCCGGTCAGCTTGCTGTCCGTCGAGGTGTGCGGGATCAGGTCGGCCTCGATGATGGCCACGGCGATGATGATCAGGATCGTCTGCGCCAGGAAGGAGAGCACCAGAGTGCCCCGCGCGCGGTTGCCGCTGCGTCGCGTCAGGTTGGCGAAGACCAGCGCCCCGATGAAGAACCACCCGATGCTCATGAGGGATTTCAGCCAGCCCCACGGTTTGTTGGCGGGTTGGTTGGAGGCGCCTAGGCCGAGGAAGATGGTGTTTCCTGGGGAATGGATTGGTGTTAGTTAGGGTGAGGGGATAGTGGGGGGAGAGGGGGAAGGGGGAAGGGGGAAGATAAGGTGAGGAGGTAAGAGGGAGGGAGGATGGCGTACCCGTTTGCATGGCTAAGAAACACGACCACGCATTATATGCACTACTGTCGCAGAGCCCCGTGGTGAAGCACAGCAATAAACAGATGAGGTCGGTGTGCTTCGGGTCGACATTCTGGTTCCAGCGCTGGGAGAAGGTGAGCTTCTTCATCTGGGGTTCCGGGTCGGAGGCTTCGAGGTCGCTCCCCTCGGGGGTAGACGAGACGGGGGGCTTCTCAGCCATGAATGTGTGATTTGGGGTAGTAGTTTCTGGTGAATACTACCAACTGATATGGACAGAGAGGAAGAGTCGGGAAATTGGGCCTGCACAACGCCGGCGCCGGGTCTGGGGCAGTCACAGTATTTATCGACGGCGGCGCCGACAACCGGCCTCGGAAGAAAATGTTCAGAGCAAAGTCCGGAGCTGACAGGTAGCCTGGGCGAGAAAAAGTGAAAAAAACATGAACAGTGATGAAGATCGTCTCTCGGCGCACGATGACTAGTTACATCTTGGCCAAACGATAAGACCCGCGGATTGGTCTCTTCCCTGCCTCTTCGCACCAAATGGCAACCCCAAGACTCACCGGGGCGGATTGTCCAGATTGCGCCATTGCCATTAGTCCACTACTGCAGAGTGCAGACTCGTTTAGTCTGTTTCTCTTGGCGCTGCATTGATGTTTCCGTGAGTCAAACAACGGGTGGATGGGGGATGGGAGGAGGAGAGGCGAAGGAGGAGAATCCCGCCAGTTGCTCATTCGATCCACCCGGTCGGATAGGGCTGAATTGAAGTGGAGGATGCAGTCCATGTACAGTCCTGTACAGTCCTGTACTGCACTGTCCGAATGATTGTATGGTATGTAAGCTGGCTGACTGTGAGAAGTGTCATCCACAACTTCAAGGTTCGCAATACATTCCTACCACATCGCACAGAACTTTCCACTCCATCAACATGAAGCAGCCCACCCGGTGAAAGAGAGCGTGGCAATCGGGGCAGTCTGGTCTACCGACAGCGATAGTCCCTTCTAGTCTCCCTCGTGCATCAGCATCCGATCACCAATTATCCATTATTGCTTCTGCACGGCTCGGCGTTTTCTTCACCCTCTGCAGCCTGCAACCGATAGTTAGCCCTATCTCCTGTCTGCCTTACTTTTCTCCAGTCCTATCCTCCGAACCCCAAGCCCTCCGGCGGATTCCGCATTCTTGGCTGCTTATCGTGAATATGCTGGTGGCATCCGTTGGTCCGTCCCGACCCCCGTCTGTTCTCCTCCACACAATGAAATCTGTCAGCCATATGGCATCGGCTCAACCATGGAACTCGCGTTGAATAAAAAGGAGGGAGTTATCCGTGGAACCTGGCGTGAACTGACAGCCGAACCAGAGGGATGTCGTGGCCAGCCCGAGACTGCAACCAATACCTCTCATCGCCAACTCGCGTCATGACCTCACCAATGTGCGGGGAAGCAATCAGCTTCGCAACCACTTCATGAGCCACTCCCTCAAGTCCCAGCGTCATTGTCGCATCATCTGTGCCACCGTGGGCCATATAATCCCCTCGATTCCCACCGTGACCGGCTCTCGGACCTATCCAAAATTAGTGCAATCAGTCTTGGAACCAATATCGAATAACTGTATCATCACTGGTACGCTGGCCGTCCTTCCTGTCTCAGGAGTGCTGCTGTCGACTGTATTGTGGGTATACGGTTTAAGATATCTGCGACTAATTGAGAACAGAAAGATTCTCTACCATGCAGTCCTCAAAAGCTAAAACCACCTCGCGCATGTCGCAAACCGCCCAGAGTCAGGCCGGCGGTTCGAAGAAAGACGATCCCACTGCCAATTGGAGTCCGGAAGAAATGTTCGAGACCACCATGGACCGCGACGGCAACCCTGTGCCCGATCCCATCTCCTACGTTGACGGTGACAAGATGGGCAAGGCGTCTAAAGGCGGCCGCAGTGAAGGCCAGGACGAAGGAGACATGTTTGCTGCGGCCAACGATGACTTCGACTAAGCTCCCAGATTTGAATCAGGACTGTCTAAGGACGGTCAGTGAGAGGCACAGTCGACTAGCGACTGCGTCTATCGGCGTCAGTCTTATGCTATGCGATTGAGACGTGTAAATGAGATGAAATGACATGAATTGAATTGAATTGAATTGAATTGGAATTATGCTAGTAAACACTTGTGCTAGTTGTGATTGAAACATCGAAATGTCGAAGATTCCAAACATCCGGGGTTCCTCTTCTGACCCACTGTAGCACAATGGACTTGCCTTGACTTGATCCACTTGTAAGTTGTCTCATCTCTCAGCACTTGAAAATGGGTCAGAGACTTGGTCTCGGGATAAATTGCTATGGCAACCGCAGCCGGGGAGATGGCCTTACCGCGGCCTAAGGCTGGCGTCTAGTCCCCATCGGGACATCCCCAAACGAGTCCGGTCCCTCTCCATATCGCGACCTCCTCATTCATTGCTACTAAGTCCATACTGTCTGTTACTGTCTCTCTTTCGCCTTCTTGCGCCTCACTCTCCAGAGAGGGTGTGTCTTGTCTTCGACCTCCTTGCGTTCTTTGCTGCATGTTTCTCTCTTTGACTTTCCATCGCAGAAGCCCCCAATTCGATCCCGAACTGTTGACAATCTACTCCGTTTCATAGTAGCTACCCATGCCACCGGCCGATCATTGTTGTTTAGAACCAAAGTGCGATTGATTGACCAACCTCGAACCCGAAAGTCCCCCGGAGCATCGCGCCTGCTACTAAATCATTGGATCTCCCTGCCCACGGGAAAGGACAACTTATCCGGTGCACGGGGGGCCCCCCAACGAACCAAGCAGTGACGACCAGACCGCAGTTGTCTTTCTTGTTTGGCCCTGCCCGTATGTATCACTACCTGTTGCAACGCCAGCACGAGCACCTCACTCAGCTTCTGCAGTTTCTACTCGATCACGGCTCCGACATGGCCCTGGATCCCCGGGTTTACCACCATCTCGGCTACGGCAACGGGCTCAGCTCCCCGGCTTCGGTCACGTCATCTGCGATGTCTGCTATCACCGGCATGACTAGCCCATCCTCCCACGCGATGACCGCTTCTGCAGCCATGCTACGGTCAACCGCCTCGAGCCCTTCGCTGCGCGCTCGCGAAAGCGTTCCCGTCGCCGCGCGTCGAGTGGATGGTCTCTCCAGCCCCTCGCCCGGAGGGAACGTCCGCGTTGTTGTCCGAGTGCGGACCTTTCTGCCTAGAGGTATGTCTCTGTCCACGGACGGGAGTAGGATGGAAGGAAGCTGATCGCGGGCTGGTACTGCCCAATGAACTCCAGAAATCGAGCGAAGAGCCCAATGTCTGATCTCCATGGACCCGCACACCCAGACAACCAAGCTACGGGCACCTCGATCCAATCCCGATGATGAAGGGAAACCCAAGTCGCAGGCGCGCGGAAAGGTCCAGGAGGATAAGTCGTTTGTGTTCGACAACTCGTTCTGGTCGCACAACACCAAAGATAAACATTATGCGACGCAGGAGGATGTGTACAACTGTCTGGGAGAGGAGTTTCTGGACCACAACTTTGAGGGTTACCATACCTGCATCTTCGCGTACGGGCAAACGGGCTCCGGGAAGAGCTATACGATGATGGGGACGTCAGAGCAGCCGGGCTTGATCCCACGGACCTGCGAGGACTTGTTCCAACGGATCGAAACCGCCGAAGCCCCGGATATCAGCTACAATGTCCGCGTCTCGTACTTTGAGGTCTACAACGAGCATGTGCGTGACTTGCTGGTGCCGCGCACGGAGCCCCCACACTACCTCCGCATCCGCGAATCCCCGACGGAGGGACCGTATGTCAAGGATTTGACCGAGGTGACGGTGAAGGACTACGGGGAGATTATGCGGTACATGCGGAAAGGCGATATGTCCCGGACAGTGGCCAGCACGAAGATGAACGATACCTCCTCGCGGTCGCATGCGGTCTTCACGATCACGCTGAAACAGATCCACCATGACTTGTCGACTGACGAGACTACCGAGCGGACGGCGCGGATCCGTCTGGTCGATCTGGCGGGTTCGGAGCGAGCCAAGTCCACCGAGGCGACCGGCCAGCGTCTCCGGGAGGGATCCAATATCAACAAATCGCTGACGACGCTGGGACGGGTGATTGCGGCCCTAGCTGATCCGCAGCAGGGCCGTCCAGCGAAGCGTAAGGGCAAGGACATCGTCCCCTATCGAGATTCGATCCTCACCTGGCTGTTGAAAGACAGTCTCGGCGGCAACTCCAAGACCGCCATGATTGCGTGCATCTCACCCTCCGACTACGAAGAAACGCTGTCAACGCTGCGGTATGCCGACCAGGCCAAGCGGATTCGCACGCGTGCCCGAGTCAACCAGGACCACCTGTCTGCTGCGGAGCGCGACAAGCAGATTGCTGAGATGGCCGAAACCATCCGCACGTTGCAGCTGAGTGTTAGCCAAGCGACCGTCAACCGGCGGGAGAGCGAGATTCAGAACGAGCGGCTCGAGGAATACCAGCAAAAGGTGGAGAAAATGCAACGGTTGATGGAGGAAACCAAGATGGTCAGCGAGTGCAAGATCCGCCAGCTGCAGACGGAGAACGAGGCCCTTCGCAACCATCTCAAATTGGCGTTGGATAGTATCCGGAACCCCATCCCCCCGGTGATTGTGCCGGAGCGGCGGAGCAGCCTGTACGGTGTGAATCAAAACGATGGCTCCCCGTCCGTGCGTAAGCGCTACAGTCGGGCTCTGTCTCCAGCCCCTACATCCGGGGACGAGTCGGAGCCGAATTTGATACGGAAAGAAGAAAGCACCCCTGGGAGTGACGAGAACTCGACTCACCTGGAAGTGCACCAGATGCAGGCACACATGGAAGACCTGTTGGAGGACCTGAGTGTGTTCAAACGTAAGTTGGCGACGGACCATGAACGATTCCAACCCCTTCAACCGGCGAAAAAGGAGCGAAAGAGCCGACGAGCCTTAGGCGCCATCTGGGGCAACAATCGATAGTCGGAGATGTTTGACTGCAGCGTGGGGTGGCTTTCTGGGATTCGACGGCGTTATGCGGATTGGTGTTGGACTAAATGGTGTGATTCCGAAGACCTCCGGTTCTTATAATAGCTGGACTGGGATGGTTATCTTTGCTATTGGCGTGCTGTGATTCGTTTGCTGTTTTAACTCATGTACTGATGCCACGATGGAACGATTTGTATGTATGGTAGGATCTTCGAGGAGATGCCCGCCAGACCGCGCCACGATGAAATGTTTTGATGCCCGAATGAGTTGAATGGAATGACGGCATATAAGAGCCGAGTGTTACTCTTACGAAGGACCTCTTACGAAGGACAGTAAGAAATAATGTGAAGTCAGTCTGTCCTACTTTAGTAGAGTAACGAATAATCCAGATGGAGGGTTTCTTTATCCGACGCGGAAACCAAACTCGTGACTCAAGCCCTTTTCTGATTCCCCACATTCCGTTTCCCAATCCGCTCCGAAAAAGTCGCCCGCAACAACTGGAACCTGATTCTCAATCTCTCTGGTCTCACCTCAATGCTTGTCGCGCCGGCCGTCATCCTTTCTGGAAATCTCTCCTGTTGATGACCACTCCGATCCTGTCAGCGCACACCAACAGCAGTTCCTCGCAATCCCTTGTCTCCGCGACCGCGACCGCGACGACCACGCCCACGACCGGCGAAATGACGAGCTCAACTCCGACCGCGCCCTCCCCCTCACCTGCAGCAGCAGCTGCTGCTACTCCCACCACGTCCACCCCCTCCACCGCACCCACCTCCTCGAAACCCACGAAGCAGCAACCGTCCTCCCAATCACAAAAGCCCTCCAAGTCGGCCACCAAATCCAAAGATGCCGCCACCGCTGCCACCAGCGCTACCGCTGCCCCCGCCGACAGCGCAACCGCCCAATTGACCCCCGCCGAACTGAAAAAGCGAGCCAAGGCCGAAAAGGCCGCGCGCCGGGCCCGCGAACGCGCCGAACGCGAGTCCTCTGGCCCCGCGGGGGGAGCTCCCTCTGGTGGTGCCGCCACGCCCGGTAAGAAGGATGGCAGCGGCGGCGGCGGCGGCGGCGGATCGGCTGCTGGTGCTTCTGGATCGAAACAGGTGCCTCGTCGGGGATCCGCGCAGAATGCCTCGCAGAATGGTGGGGGAGGTAGTGTCTCTGGTGCGGTGCCGGCTGGGGGGTTGGAGAAGAGTGCTGGCGGTGGTGGTAGTGGGGAGAGTAAGGGTGGTAAGAAGGCTGATGATAAGAATGTGGCGGTGTTTGGACATCTTTACGGGCAGCAGAGACGGACGACGGTGGCCGGGGCGGGCAAGGAGGTGCATCCGGCTGTGTTGGCGCTGGGGTTGCAGATGAGGGATTATGTGGTTTGTGGGAGTAGTGCGCGGTGTGTGGCTACTTTGTTGGCTTTTAAGAGGGTGAGTTTTATTCTCTTTTGAGACTTGGCTCTGGCAGGGCCAGGGTTATACTCTGGGATAGGGGGTTGAGCGAGGCTTGTTTACTGGGATTAATGCTCTGGAGTCAATTCTCTTACTGACTGCTGACGCTGACCGCCGCAGGTCATCGAAGCGTACACTACGCCCATGGGAACCTCCCTTCCTCGTCACTTGACGACCTACCTCTCCCACCAGATCACCTACCTGTCGACCTGTCGGCCCCTGTCGATCAGCCAGGGTAATGCGATCCGCGCCCTCAAGCTGGCCATCTCGTCCATCGACCCCTCGACGCCCGAGGCGGAGGCCAAGGCGTTCCTGGGCGAGTTCATCGACAGCTTCATCCGCGAGAAGATCACCGTGGCGGACCAGGTCATCGCCAGCAGCGCGGCGCAGAAGATCCAGGACGGGGACGTGATTGTGACGTTCGCGGGCAGCTCGATCGTCAAGCAGACGCTGCTGCTGGCGCACAAGCAGGGCAAGAAGTTCCGGGTCTCGATCATCGACTCGCGGCCGCTGTTCGAGGGCAAGAGCCTGGCGCGCACGCTGGCCAACGCCGGGCTGGACGTGCAGTACTCGCTCGTGCACGGCATCAGCCACGCCATCAAGGCGGCTAGCAAGGTCTTCCTGGGCGCGCACGCCATGACCAGCAACGGCCGGCTGTACTCGCGCGTCGGCACCGCGCTGGTCGCCATGAGCGCCAAGGAGCGCGCCGGCGGCGTCGAGGTGCCCGTCATCGTCTGCTGCGAGACGGTCAAGTTCACCGACCGCGTCGCGCTCGACAGTATCGTCGTCAACGAGATCGCCGACGCGGATGAGCTGATCACCGCCGAGCCCATGCAGCAGCTGACCGGCCTGCCGGATCCGGCGGCGGTGACGGTCTCCGCGGCGGACGCGAAGAAGGGCGGCGGCGGCGGTGGTGGGAAGTCGGCGGCGGCAGCGGCAGCGGCGGCGGCCAATGCGGCGGCGGAGTCGAACACGCTGGCGCAGAATGTCTCGTCGCCATTGACGGGGTGGAAGGAGTCGGCCAACCTGCAGCTGCTCAACATCATGTACGACGTCACGCCAGCCGAGTATGTGGATATGGTGGTCACCGAGATGGGCAGCTTGCCTCCGAGTGCGGTACCGATTGTGCATCGCATGAGCACGAATTTGTGATTGGGGGCGTGGGATGCTAGTATGTATTATGATTAGAAAATTGCTTAGATTGCTTGGTAGGGGCTTGTGGTCGTAGAGAGTAGTAGTAGAAGTTGCTCCTCTAGTGTAGTCCCGTTGCTGTTGCTGTTGCTGTTGCTGCACACTGTCTCCGTACTGTAGTTTGTTCCTATCTCTTGTCTCCGATAACCTTTCTTATCTCCGCCAACTCCAACTCCAACACCACCACCACCATCGCATCTCATTCTTCAAACAAACCACCACGAACCACACCATACCTTCCCTCTCTCACATTCTCACCATCTCGACAATCAATCTCTATCTTACCAACCTCACCAATATCATTAATCTCACCAATCTCAACGAACCTCACATCCCATCCCCACCTCAACTCAACCCAAAACCCACCACCCACAAAGTTACACCCCCAGAACCCAACCAAAATGGTACCTCCCTCCCCTGTCCTCCCATCCCCCTCATACAAACACCAATACTAACCCCTCCCCCCCCCAAAAGAGCAAAGACTCCACCCCGCACCAAATCCACATGCACCACCCCCGCCTCGCCGACTACTTCGAAGACTTCGCGCGCCCGCACACGCACACCGCGGCTGCCGCCTCCTCCGCCTCCTCCTCCCTGCTCCTCGCCGCCTCCTCCTCCTCGACCAACCTCGCCTCCAGCAGCTACTCCATCGCCGCGGCCGCCGCAGCAGCCGCTGCAGCCGCGGCCGCCAACGCCAACACGAATGTGCCCCCCGGGGCGAACCCGTCCTACCTCCCGATCGAGGAGATCTACGTGGCGCCGCAGTTCCAGCCGCCGAATCCGGAGGACGAGGACGATGTGGTGCCCGACCAGCATGCTGCGTTTGGGATTAGTCGGGCGATGGTGGGGGGTTTTAGAGGGGGACTTGGGGGTGTGGGTGGAGGACTTGGGGGGAATGGGAATGG
>NW_024468994.1:479708-621123 GCF_003184825.1 Aspergillus fijiensis CBS 313.89 | reverse complement strand
CGCCCGCTCCATCTTCTCCCTCTTCTTAACAACTCTCCTCCCAATTAATCCTTTCTCTTCCCTCATCTTCTTTTCCCCCTCCCCCCCTCCCACCTCAATTCGCTCAACTTCTCTCAATCCTCCTTTCGTTCTCCCTATCGACCTCAATCGGACCTTCTTCTCCCTTTGCCGACCGTATCTATCCCTCCACGCTCACGTCCTGTCGCCTCGTTACTCTCTTCATCACCGTCACCACTACCTCGCCTCTATTCCGCTTCGCTCTCTTACTTCGGATTATTAGGTCCACCTTGCTGTTCGCCCACGCTCTTTGTTCGTTCACGATATTCTCATTTCCTAGAAGAGAGCACCCAACCTACCGATTTCCAAATCAAGCGTGGTCGAGCACCAGCTTTCGCGCGCATCTGCTGGTGTATTTGACCACGGGTCTACCTGTCCGCCACGGCCCCCGAAGATGACGAGCAGAACCCCCAGAAATCGAGTGCTACCGCTATGAGTGATGTCGAGGCTGTCTCCTCCCTGCCAGCTTCCCTGGATGCCGGACAAAACGGTCTTGCTGCCAAGGTGAACCACCAGTCTACCTCGGGTCCGCTATCTCCCAAGAGAGCCCTCTCACCCGTGCCTCGGAGGGAGTATCGTCCGATCAAAGAGGTAGACCCTGCTGTCGGGGACAGTGATGGGCCCCCTAGCCCCAAGGCTGACTCGGAGGCAGAAACCATTATCCAATCGGGCCGTGAATCATTATCGCCTGAAAAGAGACGGAAGTACATAAAACATGAACCGAAACGACGTGATGATGGAAATGACCATGTTGATGCGGCAGAGAGCGATCTCCCTCCCAACGATTTGCAAGTGAGAAAGAGAAAGTTGGTGGATGGCGACGTTATCAGTGAACGCGACCGTCATGTGCGCCCGGCGAGTCCTCTCCGTCGGACGGGGTCACCACCCCATGTGAAAGTCGAAAAGACCGATGAGCCCCAATCTGTTTCGAGTCGACTTGAATCATCGCACCCTGCATCTTTTGTTCCTAGGACGTCGAGAAAACGCAGCTTTAGTGAAAGTGTCGACGGGGAGGGAGATGTCCGTCGAAACGCTCGCCCGCACCACCCAGCTCCTTCCCGGGATCGAGAACGACGAGAGCTGAATGGTGTGATGTTGCCCCGCCCCGCGTCAATCGACCGTTCCATATCACCTGTCCGTTCGCACAAGAGAACAGCCTCTGGTCACCAGCTGGGTAGCGATTTGCAGCGGAAGCGGAAAGCTCCTACCCCGCTTCTTCCTGGCGTGCAAAGGCAAAGTTCCGAAGATCGGCAGTCGGTGTCTTCCTCAACAAGCGGATCTCCTATGCCCAGTGCCCACATTCGAAAGGTGGCCTCTGTCGATGGGGCATCTGCTTCCCCTGCCAGACCCACGGGTCACAAAAAGCAACGCGATCAGAATGGACGCACTCGCCTCGCTCGTGCATGTGCTGCACAGGAACTTGAGGCGGCAATCGCTCGACATGCAGAACGACCGGAGGACCTCAATGTCGCCGACAATGCTGGTAACACGCCACTTCAAATCGCCGCCTTGGAAGGCTGCGCGTCCATTGTGAAGTTCCTCCTCGAAGCCGGATGTGAAGTCGAGACCCGAAATATCGATCGTGATACTCCGTTGATAGACGCCGTTGAAAATGGCCATCTCGATGTTGTCAAGTTGTTGCTCCAGGCTGGTGCAAATCCGCGTTCCGTCAATGCTGAAGGCGATGAGCCAAGCGATCTCATTCCGTCAGACTCGGAAGATTACGATGAGATTCGTCGTGTGTTGGAGGAAGCAAAAGCGCATCCACGCCCCAGCCGTCGCTCTGAGGAACAGACTGGATCTGGCACCAGGGAGACGTCTTCGCGGCGAGTGACGGTGGCTAGCCCTCGAGAATCACCCCCGGTAAACGGACAACGCAGCCCGCCCTACTTTGCCAGTACGAACAAACGCAAGAGCGTCAGAAGCGAGGCCACCCGGAATGATTTGTTATGGACCAAAGCTACGCCAGAGAATCTACAAGCCTTCGCCGCCAAGGGTGATATCGCTGGTGTTGCTAACATTCTCAATGTCGGCCAACGGGCAGATGCCGAGTCGATGATCGCAGCGGCCAAGGGTGGTCACGATGAAGTCTTGTCTCTTCTGCTGGGAATGGGAGATGCCGATCCGGACCCGGATCCAGTCCAGGGCGGCTCCCACAAGTTTGGATACAACACGCCTATGCTGGCTGCGATCGGAAGAGGCAATCTTCCCGTGATCAAACTTCTGCTCGACCAACCCAGCTTCAACCCCTCGCGACGACTATATAAGGATCGCACTTATTTTGAGTTATCTCGAGAACGCAGAGCGGACAACTGGGAGGAAGAATATGATCTTCTTCGCGACGCCTATGACAACTATGTACGGAACAGGAAGCAGCGTAAAAGCGACATCTCATCTCCGAGGAGGGTACGTGACAAGGACCGCGAGTCCAAGCGATCTGGACGGAAAGACTCTCCCTCCCCAGGGGGCAAGCATCGGAAACAGCTTGGAAGTCCAGTTCGTCGGGACTCATCCAAAGATGCACCCATGAAAGAGCGCAAACGAGAAGCGATGATGCACACGAAAGAGAAGCCTGGCCCTCCTCGTGCCAAGGTGGGACACGTTGCCACGCCTGATCACGACGGTCCTCGTTCCGATATACCCAGGTCGAAGGTAGTGTTGACCAAGGATGGAGACTCTAGTCGGGGCGAAGAGCCTCCCAAGAGAAGACGCTTGATTGCAGGACGGCCACCTGATCGCGATCGCAGGAGGCCTAGCATTCCTTCTTCAGATTCCATGTCCGGCCGTGAGGAAGCTCCTAAATCACGCCCTGATCATTCAGAACTCGTCACGACCAAGCCTGGACCGCCTCCCGTGAAGCGTGGACGCAGCAGCGTCAGTCCCGAGCGACCTAGGTCTCGCGGTTCCGACGCTGATCGGAACCCTCGCGAAGTCTTAAAGAAGAAGCGACGAGTACTGTCGGAAGATGGATCGCCCAACATCACCAACGGAAACCCCAAGAGGAGTCACCCTGCTGTGGAGGATCTGAAGCTTCCTCGTCGCAAAGATGATAGCCATATTGCACCTCAACCTCGGCGAGATCAATCGCGGGAACGAGATCTCTCCGCCAAGGCTGTCGAAAGAAAGCAGGTAAAGGAGGAGCAAGAGAAGCCTGACACTCTTGAACTCGAGGATATCCCAATGGATGATTCGATCAGTCTTGCTCAGGCTGAGGCTGAAGCGGCTGCGCTCCGGGAAAAGCACGCTCAGGAGAAACAAGCTCTAGAGAAGCTAGCTCAGGAGAAACTAGCTCAAGAGAAACTAGCCCAAGAGAAACTAGCTCAAGAGAAACTAGCTCAAGAGAAACTAGCTCAAGAGAAACTAGCTCAAGAGAAACTAGCTCAAGAGAAACTAGCTCAAGAGAAACTAGTTCAAGAGAAACTAGCTCAAGAGAAGCTAGCTCAAGAGAAGCTAGCTCAAGAGAAGCAAGCTCAGCGAGAGAGGCAAGCTCGCGACGAGGAAGAAGCACGCCTTGCTGCTGAAGCGGAAAAAGCCCGCCTGAAAAAAGAAGAGCAGGAACGCGCAGCGCGGGAGGCCCGCATTGCCCAAGAGAAAGCCGCGGAAAAGGCTGCAGAGGAAGAGCGGAAGCGGAAAGAGGAGGCAGAGCAGCGGCGAATGAAACAGGCTGAAGAAGAGCGACAGAAGCGGCTTGAACAGGAACGACAGCGACTCGCCAAACTGCGCAAAGAGCAGGAAGAACAAGAACAGCGTCGACGAGACGCTCTACCCAGCCGACTTCGAGTTGCAGCCAACCTTGTTGGATCCGATGATCCGCAAGCTAAGAGCCATGCATGGCTGCGGAAGTTCATGCCTGTTGTGACCGCTGAGACAAGACAACTCGACCCGTCTTGCGCCTCGGAAGTGGCAGAGGATCGATGGATTCCGAACTACCTGGTTGCACCCTTGCTGGCGACGAACGATCTTCAACTATCGCAATATGCCAGTTGGGAGAAGCGCGTCGCAACTCCTACCCAGCGGACGAATCTGTGGCGAGTCACGCGAAGGATGCTTGTTGAAGCAGACGAGACCGAATTTCTCAGTTCGTCATTCGGACAGATCATGCAACGGGATAGCGAAGCACGGCCTAAGTACTTCGACATGGAGCATGTATTTTGGCTGAAGGTAAGCTCCCTTGATGCATCTTGCTGGCTTACTAGTTGCTAACTACAGCAGCTCTCCGATTTCATGGATCTCGTCCCCCACATTCCGCACCTTCACGGGCTTGACATTCAGTTGCTCAAGATGCACATTGATCAAGAGCCTAAGACGCAACCTGCTTTCGAATTGCCGCAGGCCAATGGACATATCTCGGGGCCACATATTGAGGAAGGCCCCGGGTTACTAGGAGGAAACGGGTTGACTAATGGCTATGGGCACAGCCGGCCTAGTACATACGTCTAATTGTTCTTTCAGCTTCAGCGATCATTTAGCTTGGCGCTAGCTTGTACAGGTGAAAACTTGATGTACGACTATGATACCTGATGTGTTATGCTTGGATAGCGTGATATCATGATATCCCGAGATTCTTTACCAATTGTATGCTACCTAGTAGGGTCCAGTACCATCCACCTGCCACCAACAAGGTTCCGTTCCGGGACTAGCGGGATTCACCATCCGACCCCACATCATATCACCAGTCACGTGATTATTTCTTACGTAACCCTTATAGGGCACACATTTAGGCGAGCGCAGCGCAAAATTGGCCGCACCACCACCACCACTAGCCTATACAAGAACAACCACCTCGAACTCTTTGAGGATAATCCGACAGACCAGTCTAACTACACAACATACAAAATGGTGAGTTTCGATATGCACCTGGACCCGTTGACTGGATCCCTCCCTTTCCACGAAGGCACAATCCGTAACCCAAAAGCCAAAGCTCAACTAACACAATGCCATGAAAAAAAATCTAGTCGGACGGAGAAGAGACCCAATCCAACCCCCCCGTCGCTGCCGATGAGGTCGAGGTTTCGGCTGACGCCGGTGCCGGCGGTCAGATGTCCGTCCTCGACGCCCTCAAGGGTGTCCTCCGCATCTCGCTGATCCACGACGGTCTTGCCCGTGGTCTGCGCGAGGCCGCCAAGGCCCTCGACCGTCGCCAGGCTCACATGTGTGTCCTGAACGAGGGCTGCGAGGAGGAGGCCTACAAGAAGCTCGTCGTCGCTCTGTGCTCCGAGCACAAGATCCCCCTCATCAAGGTCCCCGATGGAAAGCTCCTCGGCGAGTGGGTTGGTCTTTGTACGTTGTCCCTTTTTCCTATGTCGTGCAACGCCTTGCTTGGACGTTATCTGAAGAGCTTTTTTTTTTTTTTTTTTCTTTTTGTTAATACTTCTGTTTGTGTGAACAGGCCAGCTCGACCGTGAGGGTAACGCCCGCAAGGTCGTCAACTGCTCTTGCGTTGTCGTTAAGGACTGGGGAGAGGAGTCCCAGGAGCGCTCCGTCCTCCTTAACTACTTCCAGACTGAGCAGTAAATGTATACATTCTGTTGTATGCATTTGAAACTGACATCCTTGGAGGTGGCAGCGCGCCCAGTAGGGGGGGCGTAGGTGGAGTGCTGTGATCTGAGGATAATTTTCCGGACTCCGGGGGTGATGGCCCGCGCAAATCTGGTTCGATACAACTTGGGTGAATTCGGTTTTATACAGGTTGCATTTGATCTAGGAGGGAAGGGGAATAATCTCCTGTCTTTTTCTCTATATCTGTCGGTATTTAGGCGGGTGTGGTGTGCGGGTCATCTCTATCTCCCGTTGAGGAATTTAATCAGATTATGGTGCTCAAAATTTTGGTTCTCTTTTCTTCTTGTAGGATGTGGTTTCATCGGTGAGGTTAGGAGGGAATTTGCTTGGGAGTAGTTCGTGGTGGGTGGCTTCATCGACTTCTACAGTTGAATGGCATCATACTAAGATCCTGTCCTAGATTTCCCAAAAAAATATGTACGTAGCTTGACAGCTTCTGACATTGCTCCAGGTTTCCCCAATTATTTGCAAAGAAGACAACAACACCGGCTATGCGCATATCACCTCAAATACAAAACCTACTCACCGGAATCCGTAAGACGGACGCACCATCTTTCGTGTCTCGGGATTTAATGATAGTTGCTGGTACGGTGAACTGCCTGGGTCGTAATACAATCCTTCGATATGTCCGTTTTCGCGGTTCAGCGAGATGTAATAGAACCCAGAGATCGTCAGGCCTTGTCGCGAGTCGGTCGGGGTGATGAAACATCGCTCTGGGACAGTCCGTCAATACGCTCTTTCAAGGGCACAAACCCGAAGTACTAGTCCACTCACCCTTCCATCTCATCAGGATCCACCCTTTCGACAATGCCTCGGTGACCCATTTGCGACTGACTAGGTTCCGCGTCATTTCCTCATCGGTCAGGTTCTTGAATGGCTGAAGCTCTCGCCAGTACGTGCTGTCGATCTCGGCGTCGGCCTTGAAATTCTTCGTCTCCAGGGTATGTTTGTTGAAGTCAATGATCTCGCCCTCAAGATATGTGATGATATGAGCGTCATGGGACGGGGACGTCTTGTCGGGGATGTTGTAGGCTTCCATGGTGCCGGCCAAGGTCATGTCTTCGTGATTGATGTTGTGAATGGTAACCTTGACCGGCCAATTTTCATCCTTGACAGCTCCTATATTGTAGATATTGTTGGCCATGTATCGCCGACCCGTACTCGTGGACACGCTGATGCGGTTGGCATCACTGCTGTTAACGACAAGAGGATCGTGTGGTAATGACGGACTAGCTCGCTGTGTAAAGAACGCACCGGCACTGCTGGCAGCTCGTTGCGATCCAGAAAATATCACACCAGGCCGGAGCCATGAGCATTCAGGCGGCGGTGCGATCGATGCAGTGTCGATGATAAAATCATCCTCGTTCCCATTAAGAAAGTCGAGGTGAACGAAACCTCCGGCGGCGGCTGACGACAAGCTTTCCTCGAACGAGGTCGAATAGCGTAACCGGTCCAGGTAGCGAATTGTCTCCTTTAACCGAGGACTTGGAGCATTATCCATATGTAGCTGTCGATGAGCACTGATTCGAGCGCGAAGATCATTGTGTGTCAGGGGTCGGTGCGGTTCGCTGCGAATGCTGGGTAAGAATCGATATGCTCGTGAGGTGGAACTGGTGCCAGACCGTTCCCTCAGTTCCTCTGCTGCTTGACTTGCACGTTCTCGCTCAACCAAGTAATTCTGCAGAGTCCTGGTCCGTGGGGGGCGTGGTTGGCGGCGTATTGACTGCACCAAAGCGTCTGCCATGGTGTACGGTGATTCGTTCGAGGAACGATTGCTGTTCTCCGTGGGCTCTTCTGTCACTGTAGGTGGACTCCGACCGGCAGCCTCACGGCGTGGATCGCGAAAGGCAGTATATCGTTCCGAAAAGCGGCCAAACCAGGAAATGGCATTGCTATCATGTAGCGGCTCGTAGCTCATTTCCTCATCGTCGTCGTCGTCGTCAGAAGCGGGCGCCCATCCGTAAAGCGAGCGCGGATTCGACATTCTGCCCTCATAGTTCGGCAGGCTGTTGGGATTGGAGGTCGTGTTGTGGTGGGTATTTGGACTGTCGCGCTGGCGGCGCACAATCGGGATGCGACGATTGCTTTCAATCCGCGGATTCGAGAAGTCCTCCGATTCGAAAGGGGCGAGATCGAATTCCATCAGATTTTGTAGTCGACCACGGCGCTGGCGACTGAGGGAGGAAGATGAGTCGGGCGGGGAGCGCACACGCGATCGCAAAAAGCTCACGTTATCATCATGGGCTTCATCGGACACGGCGGCGGGGAGAGAGGGTACAGGAACGGGGACAGGCCGCAAGGAGGAAGCAGAAGAAGACTGGGAGGAGGGATCCTGTGTGCCGAAAGTTAGATTCTAGCCAAGAAAAGCTTCCTATCTGCGATAAGTATTGTATGATTAAGACTCCCATCTGTTATCACGATAGGGCCGGATGTCAACTGATGATAATGGCTGCTCAGTCATTGATTGTATGCACGAGCGAGACGGCCAACGAACCGAGTCATGTACTGGACATCTCTCCATACCCAGGCAATAACAGACAATCAACCAGATCGCATAGAGACACACATACAGATGGCGAGTTGGCCGGGGGCATGATCTGGTAGAGTGACGAGAAGCAGGTGGTAGTGGAGTGGCGGCGAAAAGGCAGCCCGCCAGAAAGGGGAAAAGTTGGGTTGAGCCTCGAGCATGCACTGGGCGGGGTCGAGCCTATTTTTCAACGCAGATTCCGGCAGTAGTGCTCCAAACTATGTCGTGAAATATGATCGAGGAAGGGAGCAATGACGCTGCAGTTGCGGGAGAGAGAGAGAGAGAGAGAGAAAGAGAGAGAGAGTTGTTTGTTGGAGATGAAGTCAGAGTCGAATGCGGAGCAAGTCGCAAAGCCGCCCGGAGTCACTGGATTGCCGTATCCGGTTCTTTTCTCTCTCTTTCCCCAACATTTGGGTTGGGCTTCTCCAATTCATTCCCCACTACATCTGTTCATGACTTCTATCCACTCCATTCAGGGCTGGGTTCTACATTTATATTTCATCTGTCTGCACCAAGGCACAAGCCATGGAGCTGCACTATGACATACCTGGCTTTACCCCTCGTATCCACCGAGTCTCTCTCCGATCATCATCATCACCATCACCATCATCATCATCTGACTGATAGTCAAAATCCCCCTACTTATGATCATATTTGATTCCAATTCCGTATCCAAAGCCGATATAACGATGGATGCAGATTATCTTCGAGGAGCTTCCACGGTTAAGCTTATCCTTGGACTAATGCAAGACAATAACCCAATTAGCACCCTAAGGGTAGCATATCACACTTCTAGATCTGATATGGATCTTCTGGCCGCTGAAGCCCAGAGCCTCGGATGCAATAATGCCAAGAACAGCACGAAATGACTATGGAGTCCCCATACCCCATTTGGGGTCAATTTGTCGGTAATTCGGCCTGGCAAGCGGAGCAACTCCGACCTCTCCTTACAGCCATGCCTATTTCTGTTGTCCTCTGCTTAACATTCAACTCTTTAGCAACTACCTGAATCACAGCTTCACACATAGAGTCTGTCTAGACACAGAACTCACCATGGCAAAGATCAAGTCAATTGAGTACTTTCGTGTCCCTCCACGCTGGCTATTCGTCAAGGTGGTTGATGAAGATGGCAATTATGGCTGGGGTGAGAGCACCCTTGAAGGGCACACCGAGGCCGTGGAGGGCACTTTGAACGCCCTATGCAGGCGTTTTCAAGGTTACGAGGCCGAGTAAGTCTCTTACACCAGCGCCAGCGCTGCATACCCTAACCACCCCCCTCCATAGTGACATCGAACACATTTGGCAGATGTCCTGGCGCTTAGGCTTCTATCGAGGCGGCCCAGTCTTCATGTCCGCCATTTCGGGAATCGATATCGCTCTCTGGGACCTGAAGGGCCGTCGACTCGGAGTCCCCATTCATCAACTTCTCGGCGGCAAAGTCCGCAACAAATTATCCGTCTACGCGTGGATTGGCGGCGACCGACCCTCTGATGTAGAAGCCGCCGGCAAGGCCCGTCTCGCCCAGGGGTTCAAGGCCATCAAGATGAACGCCACAGAGGACGTGAACTGGCTCGATTCCCCCAGCGTCCTAGACTCCAGCGTCGAGCGTCTGAAGACTGTCAAGGCCCTCGGTCTGGACGCCGCCCTCGACTTCCACGGCCGACTTCACAAGCCGATGGCGAAGCAGCTGGCCAAGGCACTTGAGCCGCATCGACCCTTATTCCTCGAGGAGCCGCTTCTTTCGGAACACCCCGAAGCGGTCAAACAGCTCGCCGACCAGGTCTCGTGTCCGATCGCGCTAGGGGAGCGTTTGTACAGTCGCTGGGATGTGAAGCGCTTCTTAGAGGATGCGAGCGTGGACATTCTGCAGCCCGATATCGCCCACTGCGGTGGCATCTCGGAGCTGAGACGGATAGCTTCCATGGCGGAGACCTACGATGTCGCGATTGCGCCACATTGCCCGCTGGGGCCCATTGCCTTGAGCGCGTGCATGCAGGTCGACTTGGCGACGCCGAACTTTGTCATCCAGGAGATGAGTTTGGGCATGCACTACAATACAGAGGCGGGAGAGTACGATATCACCAGCTACGTCAAGGATGCGGGTGTGTTCGCGGTAAAGGATGGATATGTAGACGCTCTCACGGCACCGGGGCTGGGGATTGAGGTTGATGAAGAGACGGTAAGACGAGTTGCGGCGAATGCAGAGCCCTGGCTGCCGAAGGAGTTTTATGGCTCTGATGGTGGAATCCGCGAATGGTAGTATGTCATAGATTGTGAAACGAGGGGGAAAAACAGAATAGATCGATCGAAGTAGTTGAGGATACATCTCCAAATAACCGAAAGCTGCTTTCCAATTGAAAATTCTATCGAGCAAAGAATCTAGCACCAGAATCTCTATGTCCATCTATATTCCGAGGAGCAGTATGAAGTCATGCCGATAGTCGGAAGGTCAAATTAAGCCTTCCGCGCAGCGTTAAGCTCATCTGCACGTCCAAGACAATCGTTGATCATGTTCCAGAAAGCATCAAGATCGACACCCCGGGGAATGCAAACCGCGTTTGGTGCAGGCTTAGCAACGGTCTGACCCAGATGCTCAACCAGCTCCATGTTGCTTGAATGAAGACCGTTGGTGACTACGTTAACAGCGAAACGCTCACCATTGCGGTCATCAAACTTCAGCGCCTTTTCGGGGTGATTTTGTGCGTAGAGGGGGTTCAGGGTCGACAGAATGATAGCGACGGCAAGCGGGTCGTGCAGGGGTGGGCCCGAGGCCAATCCAAATACATTCTCGTAGGTGGAGGCAAAGAAGATGAGAAGCTCATACAGCATTTGTCGAAGGGTCGAGGGCTGAACGGAGACATCATCCACGCCGTGGCGGACGAGGTTCCGCACCTTCTCGCTAGCCAGGACCTGGTGAGTCAAATCAAGGGCAATCAAGTACGTCTTGGATGCCAGTGTGGCGTTACTGAAAATGGACTGAGATGACTCAGGATCGCACTGCAGGGAGTATATCAGCTAGTGCAGAGCAGAAGGGCGGGCATAAAATGGGAATGCGCACATAGATGTTGAACTCCGCGAAAGGAGTCACATTTCCGATCCGGTCGTGCTGGCCTTCTATCCTACTCATAGGGACATCGGTGAAACCATTACCCACAGCCCCTCCCATGATGCTCAGTCCTTGAATATGATTGACCACTTCAGGAAATGTAGCGAACAGCAGGGCCACGTTGGTCAGTGTGCCGGTAGCGATGACCCAGGGGGTTCCCTTGGGCTCAGCCAAGAGGGCGTCGCGCATGGCAAGGATGGGGTTCTTGTCAGTGATGGGAGCCGTGGTGGCTTTGGGGAGAAGCTCTGTTCCATCAATGCCAGAGTCGCCTAGTAGCGTTAAAGTCAGTATTGTGAGGCTCATAACCTGCCAACCTTATTTTAGACCTACCGTGGATATTGGGTGCATGAACGGCGGGCCGACAAAAGGGCTTTCTGGTTCCAGGATAAACAGGAATGTCTGAACGGCCGATAGCTTCCAGAACCCTGGTAGCGTTGACTGTGGTATTGTCTAGGGAGGAGTTGCCATGGATGGTAGTGATACCGAGAAGCTTCAACGAGGGATGATGCGCAGCAAGAAGAATGGCAAAAGCGTCCTGAGCACGTTCACCGGAGAGTGAATGAGTTATATATTCTGCATTGTAAGATGTCGGGCGTCTTTGCACTTACATCGTGACCTATAAACACTTGTCAGTCAACTTGGCCATACAGGCGTTGAAGGAAGGTCTGCAGTATGTTGCGAAATGGGAGAAGAACTGCTTACCGGGGTCACAGTCTAGCCACAAAGGAATTGGGGTATCTTTTGAGGAAGCCATTGAGGTAATCAGTTACTTGAGGAATAGCCAAAAGCTCAGGCAGTGACTCAGTAGGATTAATTTGCGGGATGAAGAAGATGAACCACAACGGGGGTGGGATGCGGGGACTTTGCGATAAGCAATGCGGCGGCGATAAGCCTTATCGCGGGCACCAGTAGCCCTAAGCCCTACCTTCTATATTAGGGAATAGCGGCGGCATAGGTAGGTCATTCCCCTCCGGCTGTCGCAGTTGCTTCATCAACTTCATTCTCCATCACGCGCTGGCATTAGCTGATGGAGCCTTGTGCCTCAGAAACTTACAATATAATATTGAATCTCAGCGATCCGGCATTGCTTCTTCACTGGCGATGAAATGACCACCGACCCTCTCCGCCCGGGTCTCCATCCGCTGTCGCAACTTAAGGCTAGTCCGACAACCTCTAGCTCCAAGTCGACAGCCTTGTCAGCTTCCTCGCTATTGTCGCAGCCATCATCACCCAGACCTACTCGCCCTCAACCATCTAAAGGACCTAGTCGTGATGAGACGCTTAGTTCCACAAGCGAAAAGGCAACTATTGCTCTGATCCGACGCGTTCTGTGTCCGCAGCCGGGTACCCATGGCGGTGCTTCCACGCCTCCACCTTTAGAAGACTTGCTACCCCCTTTGACAAGCTCAAACGAACTCGATCTTCAACTCTACGCCTTAATTGCCATAGTGGTCAAGGAGTTTGTCCTTTCTTGGTACTCAAAAATCACGGCGGATCAGGTCTTCATCAACGAACTCATACAGGTTATTGCGCACTGCACCAGGGCGCTCGAGCAGAGGGTGCGCGGAACCGACATCGCACAGCTAGTACTCGATGAGGTTCCAGCACTGGTAGAGACGCATATCATTTGTAAGTGTGGTTGCATTTTGCTACCTTGATTGATTTTGTATATTGGCGGTTCAGGGCTGATTCGATCGATGGCCTGATGCAGCTTACAGGCTAGCCAAACAGCAGTCGGACTTGTGCGAACTATCGCCATCACTTCGCGAGATATATCATTCCTTGAATTCTCACCCAGGTCTTTCACCAGTTCCGAGCCCGTCAGATGCCCAGAGCATGACAAGACAACAAGAAGCCGAATCCATATACAGGCAATTGCTGGTACAAGGAGCGCTTGCGATTCTTCTCCCAACGGAAGTTCTTGAGAACGTCTGTCTACGGACCTTGTTATGCGATATCATGGCAGATCTTATTCTGGGCAATGGAGTGGCCGGGAAAATGAGTGACGGGTGTTTCATACTGGAGAGTATCACAAAACTGGTAGACAATGCTGGACGCGACAGTCGCAAGGAGGATGCAACCACAGCTCAGTTCCGTCAGCGCTCCCGATTACACGAGTACGGCTTAATCTCGTCGCGAGAGGAGCTGCTGAAAGGCTCGTCACACCCACCGACCCCAGTACGAATCCCGGACTGGGCGTGGCAGATTCTGCAATTTGGATATACCTTCTATGTGGCCTTGCACTTCATTATAGTAGGTTTGTTTCGTGTTTCATCGACGAATCCAGCGCCTTCCTCTCGGACTTCTGCTTCACCAATCAGCAAAACAAGTGAGACAAATGGCATGTGCACGAGCTCGAGGAAGCGACCTGTGCTCAAGTATCGGCTTTACGGCATGCTCGCTCAACTGCTGGATGTACCTCGGCGGATGCCATGGCTTGGGGGATGTCTCGCGCTGGTTCAGCACTTGATCCTGGCGGGTCCAGGTAGATTAGGTGACACCGATAGTGTTCTCAATAGGTGAGTTGCGTGTTTACTTTGAGTTCTCGCACCCCTCTTCCCCTCCTCCGCCAAGCACTCCAATTGTCTCTCGACGCCGACAAATGGAAATGGTAGCTGTTCTTGACCTGTGGAGAAGCGGTGCGGTTCGATTTCCGAACTATGATCTACACTGGTGTGGACAAGTCGTGCAGCACTGTTGGTGGTTATCACCTGGAGATCAGGATGACGGAGCAGGAGCCGGTGGGCCGTCGATGGTGCATATGAGATGCGCATTGCTCGCATGCTGCAACGATCACTTGATCTGCTGGTAGATGCACAGCCCGACTTCTGCATTTGCCTTAATCTGGCTCTGATTCGCTCGTGCAAGGGTGCTCTTGTTATTACAGACCGTGACCGGCGCTTACGGTTAATATACCACCCGCGTAATCGTCATTACGAGCCGGTGGTCCCGTCTCTTCTTCACACTTCTTCATCAATCAATCAATCAGTCGGTCAATCACTCAATCAATTAATTTGACAAATCGCGACCGGGCCCTGTCTCGGCCACTTCCTACTCAAGTCATGCCATTTCTACTCTGACTGAATGTCGGACATGCCGAGTCAGGTCGATCTTGAGTAGTCTGCGACCTCCTGTCAACCATTCTATGTCAAGTGCACCAGCCTTTTCATGACCGGTGAGGGACGGGACCGGGCCTTCCGTCCCGTCCTCTCCCACGCACAGCCTGGCTGTCAAACAATGCTACAACGAGGAACAAAGAAATCGGAGAATGTCTGAACCATCTGCACATCCTTTCGAAAGGCTAGCTGGGGGGAGAGGCTAAAGTGACCCTTGCACAGGCAAATGACGCTTCCTAGCCTTCAGGTCACAAACAAACACTAAGTGACCACCGCAAATCATTTGTGAAGATCATGCTTCCACTCATCAATTGACTGGCTGCTTATTTCGGGGGCATTTGCAGGGACAGGGCAAATTGCTACCCTGTTCCCTTTTCGACCAATCATCGAAATCCCTCGCGCTCGAATATCTGAGTCTGTATCCCAGCTGTGTCTTATGGCGCATATGAACACGTTACGGGAGAGGCTAAGGGGAGATGCCGTGTTCTCCAACGTATGAGCTGCCTTACCTTTCTTGTCCGGGGAACAAATATCCACCTTGCTCTTTTTCCAACCTGCCGTCATATTCAGGATCACTGGTGGTGTCTCAATCGCACCAATCGGTGGTCCATGCTCTTCCGCCGTGCCTCTGGCCAGGCAGATCCCTCTATCATTTGACACTTTCGGTCTGTCGGGGTCAACCGCTTCTCCACAATATCGAGGTCCTCCATTACCGGCTTTAGAAGTCAGATCGCCTCTGATGCTCTTTCTGACTCCCTTCATCCCTGCTCCTAGCTGTTATCTTACATTTACCTTTACTAGGTTCCTTCACGAGACCATCCAGGATTATGTTCTCACCCCCGCTTTATTACCAAACCTGCTTCTGGCGACCAGAGCGGCGCTTTTCCCACTGAACGCTCGTCCAGCGGCGGCGACCACGGCGGTATCGGCGCCGCAGCTGTCTGTGCAACCTCCCACGCCTCCTATCGCCATCACCAAAGACCCTGTTAGCGAAAGCGCTGGCGCAAGTGACGCTTGCAGTAGTGTCTCAACGACTGGTCTTTCATCGACAGCGCCCTTATCGCCGGACCCGCGTCCCTCTACGCCTGATTTCGCATCTGTCAAGCGACGCTGCGCGGCCAGCATCCTGTCTCGGGTGCCTCGCCCAATCGTTCGGCAATTCTTCGCCGCCCCGGCCGTTATCCTGTCGACTCATGGTCAAGTGGATGACTTGCCGTCGAACAAACAAACTTCGCCATCATCCTCGTTATCGCCATCACCGTCACCTGCACCAATCGACGACGCGGAAGAGGTATATCTTCTCGCATGTATTGAGGAGATTCTCGACCTCTTTTCCGACGACTACTGCAACAAACACCTGATCTACTCTATCATGGAGGCCATGCTCACCAGCCTTCTTCCAGAGCTATCCGAGCGTAGTATTGCTGAGTTGATGGAGGACAGGGGGCTGTCGCTAGACGTCCCGAATTAAGTTCACTGACCTTTTCCTTATAGAGTATCGGTAGACGAGGCGTACTACACGCACGCGACGCTGCATTGAAGATCTTTGTTTCTTAGTCTATATTAACTTTCGCGGCGAGTTAACTAATGATAATGATATTTGGGAGTTGCACGAGGTTGAGTGGGAAGGGGAGGTCTGTTCGTTTTAACCTCACACTAGAGTGGCTTTGTCATTCCTGTCGTTCCTTCATTTATGCTGGCACCAGTCTTCTTGAGATACTGTACCGTAGATATGCACAGTCTAGGCAGGAAGAGGCACGCCGTACCTTTGTGCCCCTGCCCGTCCGGACTCGTGCACAGAGCATCGCCCAAGCTCGAGACTCGCCTCGCCCACGCCATAGTCTGACCACGGATGGCCTCCCTTATGTTCCCCGTCCCGTATAATCTACGTCTACCGGTAGTTCGATGTTCCAAGACTCCCTTGGAGATTCAAGTCTCGCCTCATCTCGCCTCGCCTCGCCTCGCCTGGCTGGGGTCTAGGCTTCGAGGCTTCGAGGCTTCGAGGCCTATCGCCCCTCGTCGAATCCGAACAACAAGAGCCCAACAACCACCGAACAAAAGGTACAGTACCCGTCTCTGTCCGAACGCAGCTCGGAAGAATCCCCGGCAACATACTGTACTGTACCTAGTAGCTAAGTCAGTTATCTCCTATTGCACCATATGCATCTGATTGGGTGTGTGACGGCGGCTTGACTCCACGAGTAACATGCAATCGTATCTTGCATCTTGGAGAGGAGCAGTCAGGCAGAGAGACGGACAGGAAGCATCGAATCCGCGTTAGATGTTGGGGGTCAGTCAAGAGGATGGATGCATGATGTTTGGATCAAGCAGGGCTCGGGGTCAGGACCACAAGACACAAAGCGATTTGGGCGAAGACAGGGTTACTTACGTCAGTCAGGCGAGGAGGGTAGGTTACCATACATACATACCTACAGACAGACATAGGAGCATCCTTGTCTAGAGAAATGTCAGGCACACACTGGAGGTGGGCAGTCAGGCAGGCATCTCAGGCAGATATTGAAGCCTGAGGCTGGGCTGGGCTGGGCTGGGCTGGGCTGCGGTAAGTTAGTGTCTGTACAGTAGGTACGCGGCGGTAAGTGAAGTTTTCCCCGGTTGGGTACCTGAGGTAGGTTGGTTAGTACTTAGGAGGTGGAAACCTGTGCCACGGCCCGGGCATACATCGTGGTAAAGTGCTAGACTAGTCGGTGCCCGTAACTTAGTGGCGGAACCACTAACTTATTGACTAGTAGAGTAACTTACACATCGTACACATCCTGCCCCACAGGAACCGAACCAGGGTTCCTATTCAAGGTTCAAGGTTGCGAGGGACGCCACTACGGGTGTTCTTTCCAAGGGACACGGCGCTTAGAGACACTACGGTACCAGAACCATCACCCCCAACAACAAATGACATCAAGTTGAAATCACCTCCCGATGGATGCGGTGAGCCCTGCGCGCTATCATCACAACAAAGTTGAGAGTGGAAAACGAATATTGGTCTGTTGTAGGCCGGAATCGGGCCAATGGGATTTTCCCTGTACGGGAAAGTATTGTGATTGCTCCCCTTCCTCCTCTTGGGGCTCCGTTCCATGTTTGCCATTCTCAACGTGACTGGGGCCTGGGATTGAGACGGAAATCTAGGGTCTGGTATGCGCACACACACGCACAGAAAGCGTATGACCGAAAGTTGAAAAGAAAACATCCCTGCGTAAGCGATGCTGATTCTGACTTTGACTCTTTTGGCTCGAGTAAAAGAACAACATCCAAATATAAAGCAAACCCAGTAGACGGATAGATATTACACTGACACAAAAAATTCGAGTATGCTCGACCAAACACCGCAGGTCATAACTCCCTCATGACCCCATATTTCCCCTCAGTTGCCTTTCCAGTATGTATGAGCCCATATGATGATTGAGGTTGCCCTCTTCTGGTGTATCCCACGTAGTTATCTTTTGTCTGTCCCATCCCCACCCCCAGTGTGATTATAGTGAGAAAAGGAGACATAAAGGAAACAAGGAAAAGAAAATAGTAAAAACCGTCCAAACGTAGCATGTGATATGCAGTTATTAGAATCAGAAAGCCACCCGATGAGCAAAGAAGGAAAGTGATATCAAAGGTGCCGAGAAAAAGAGACTGCAATGAACCCCAAAGAAAATCAAAACGCGAAGGAGAAAGCAAACAGAAACAATATGTACTATCAATGCCGCAGGTCGTATATCTTCACTTTCGAAATTCGAGGCTGCGACTTTGAATGATGATACATTAGGCTGAGTAGTGGCATCTCTGGCGAATCTGTCGGTCTCGATGGGTACCGCTTAACCCATACTGTGAATACTTCGTTTCTTGTTCAGAGTAGGCACATCGTCATGCTCATCGATCCGGGTGAGACCACCCGGGAGGGTGCCTTGCGGTGGCTTGGTGAGCTCGAGCTTTTCCATCAATTTCCCAATGGTAAGATAATCTTCTGCCACGAGACCCGCCGGCTGTTGTTTCAGATAGCTCATGACCAACTCCAGAGCCTTTCTGGCTTCATCCTGACTGGGTGATCCCGGGGAACTGACGGGAGAAGCGTTAGTAGATTTTGAGAAGAGCGGCGGATATGTGGTTTTGGGCTTGATCTCTGGATTGCTGCGATTTCGTTTGATCGTGCCCACCGATGTGTCCAATCCCGGCAGAGTTTTCTGATCTTGCTGTTCCTCCAGAGAAGTAGCTTCTTGCATCAAGATAGACTGTCGTAGAGCGGCCTTTGTCAATTGCTCGTTTTCTTCCGGAGAGATTAGGTTGGGGTCAGCTGAGCCCAATGGGAAGGTCTGGCTGCGGGGTCGGTTGCAGTTGCCATCCACCGGCGAAGTAAGGGACTGGCTCGTAGGTGTGAAAGGGCTGTCGGTAACCAGAGTAGATGTTGGGCTCGTGATGCCAGCGGAGAACGTCGAGGACGTGTCTAAGGAAGTGGTACTGTGGCTGTGCGCATGCTGGAAATCGCCAGTGATTTCGGCCAGACTGTGGGCAAACTCCGCTCTGATATTCTCATTGCTCTGCATTGGGGACAGAGGTGACGGGCTGAGGAATCCGGTGGTCGATGTAGGGGAGAGGACGGTCGGAGAGTGGATAGCAGAAGCCAACGCTGAATTGATGCTCAAACAGGTCGGGCTTTCCGAGTCACTTTTGGCACTAAAAGAGCCTTTTCGAGACTTAGCCCCCATGAGATCGTATTTGCGTTTGAATTTCTCAAGCCAGCTGGTGCTCAGCACCTTTTCTTTGCCATCGGGACTACCGCAGGTGCTAGCAAAGAAAAGAGCCTTTTCCCGGATCATCTCGTCGTTAATAGGGTACTTTTTCTGATAATTTCTCGCCCAGTTGGACAGGGCTTTCTCGATGTCTGGTACTCTCCCTTTGGTCCTCTTGATGGGGGATCGGGTGCCATCATCAGGGTTGAGATATTTCTCCTTCTGGCGGAGAACTTTCGATACAGTACTTTAACCAACCGTGTTAGAGAAAGCTTGACCGCCTCGAGCATTGCGGAAGTAACAGAAGACTTTACCTTCTTTCGACACCAAAGAGTGCTGCAGCAGGATTGATTAGACGGGGAGTTCGTATCAAGAGAAGGCGTGAAGACTTTACCTCCAATGTCAGTCTGCTTGGCGGTCTTGTTCTCCTCGTGATAGAGACACATTCGTCGACGGTCCTCATCGGTGAGGGTCCGCCGTGGGGTGGAGCCGCTGGTTGAGGACTTGCGCGGTGGCGGGACAGGTGTAACAGAGGTGATGGCGGGCGTTTGCTGAGGTTGCTGCAATGGTGGTGGTGGAGGCGGCGGCGGTAGAGGCATTGCAGGCATTGCAGCATCCGGGAAAGGCCCTTGGGTGGTGAGCATGCTGGGCCATGTGTTGGAAGTCATGGTCAATGGCATTGATGCATAAGGTGGTGGAATTGAGACTCCATAGGAAGAATCAAGAGGTAAGACACCGTATCCGAATCCCTGATAGTCCAGGGTGGGCGATTGCTCGGATGGACTGAAACCGCCCATATCCACCCAGGGTGATTGCGCAAACTCATTGTCCTGCGGATGTGTGCTTTCCGTATCCATACTGAAGGCAAGGTAGAACAAGGACAGATTTGAAAGGGTAGAGGCAGAGAGACAAAGAGAGACAGAGTGAGAAGTATATCAGGGGAGGGGGGAGGGAGAGAAGGTGGAGTGGAAGAAGTGGTGGAGGTGGCACTGAGACAAGTGCTTAACAAAGATATTTGTCTATCAGACAACCCGAAAGGGATTTTAAGAATCCAAAAAAACCGGGGAATGAGATCTGATCAATACCTCTTAGAGAAAAAGCAATGATGGGTGGGAAGCCAGTCAAAGAGACGGTCTAGGGCCGAGACAAGGGGAGAAAGTGATGCATATTCAGACTCGAACTGGAGGAACGAGTGAGCTGCGCTTACGGAAGCTGAAGAGCGGGCATGTATCAACTTTCTAGAGCCACCAGATCTGCGCTCCCTAGGCAATTGGCGTCTGATAGGATAGACTACCCCGAGAAGATGACCAAGAGTTAGCTGACCCGGGAAGGGGGGAGGGGCGAGAAAAGAGGACGCCTGCACCATAAAACTTCATATGGATTGGATAGACCAGGACGGAAGGAAATTGATTCTAGTAGTAGAGGAGTCAGTCGCCTTCAAGCGAGAAAGCGGGTCAAGCGTGCGCAGCGGGTGGGTAAAGAAAGCATGGAGGTTTTTAAATGTGAGAGACAAGAAATAAAAAGGGTCGGGCCAGGGCACAGGCACCGCAGGGACGATCAGGGAAACGACCGGAGAAGCTCACAGTCTTAGCTTGTTGTACATCCCAATTAATTGGCGGAGAGGAGGAGGAGAAGAAGAAGAAGAGGAGGAGGAGGAAGAAACAGAAGGAAAATGAGGAGGAGTGAGTAAGTCAGTCAGTGAGTAAGTAGATACGGCAGGTAGAATGGAAGTGAGTGAGTGATTGCAGTAAGTAAGTTACAGTCTGTAAGTAAGTTGGTTGGTTCAGTAGAAGACCAAGAAGGAAAAGGCAAATGGAAAGAGGCGTCGTCAATGGGCAAGTCGTAAATCCATCAACGGTCCAGTCTCCGTTCGGGAGTACTTTTAGGTTTTCTTTTTCTTTTTCTATTCCTTTTTTTTTCCCTAATTATTACTCTCTTTTTATTTACTCCGTTTATTTTATTTCTATTTATTGGGTTGATTATTATTATAAGTGAGCAGTCGTATTATTGATCTAATTTGTTCCTCTTCTCTTCTGCACTTTATTTATTCCAGACCAGAAGACCAGACCTGCATAGTTCCATCCGTCCATCCATCCATCTAACTACCAGTATCATCCATCTATCCATCTAATTCCTCATCGACGCTGCCATTTCCATCCATGTCTGTTTGCGGTCTATAGCGGTGGTCTGTATAGAACTAAGTACGGCAGATTTTGATTGACAGATAGTCAGGCAGCTTGAGCAACAACACGCGAGTCTGGAACCTCGGAGGAAAGCTCGCTTTGGAGCCATGGCCGATTCATATCTGGCCTGCCCAGACCAGTCAGGCAGTTCTTTTTCCCCTTCTATTACCACCCATATGGTGCCCTTCTTCGCCTTCTTCTTTTGCTTCCACGGGTTGCAGCCAGCCAGACACGAGGACGCATGAAACCTAAGATACCTTATGTACTCCGTATACCCCGATCCGATTGATAGTTCCAGCAGGCCCGGGAAGCGACAAGAAGGAAAAAAAAAAAGAAGACATGCTGCATTGCTTTTCTCAATTGGCTGGTCAGCTCGACGCCAGTACTGAAAATGAATCCAATGCGAAAGAGAAGTAGTGGGGAGTCCGTGCTCTGATTGGAGGAGATCTAGATTGGAGGGACAGGGATCGACTCTCGGGTCCAAATACCGCTAGAGGTATCGCTTCCGTACCACCTCGTGTCAGGTAATCTCCGTAATCTTCAGTTCTCAAAGACAGTTGCTTATGCTCACTTACCGTAAGTACAGTACAGAGTAAATCCCAGCTTCTCTCCTCTCGACCGATTCCAGCCATTCCTGGTCTTTTCAGGTTGCTTTTGCACCCACAAGCCCTCCAACCCTCCCCCCCCCCCTCCCATCCTTCCCCTCCCCGTCCCTGAATTTCCCTTCCCATTGCCTTTGATGTCTGGCTGAGAAGAGGTTGCATTCAGGCCTCGCTTGAGCTTGATCTAGTATGCTTCTCCGGCTGGATGTCCTTCTCCATCGTGGAGTAACTTACGCAGCATGACATGTTACACTAAAGGAAGGATCCAGGTATCCGAACCACCGTTTGTCGGTCTGCCGTCATACTATTTTAGGTAGGGATAATACTCACCCCCCCCCTCTCCCACTTCCAGTCCGGTCCAGGCGGAGCCTGCACTAAGTAGAAGGCATGACACCCCCTCCTCCGATTCCAGGTGGAGCCAGACTCCCAGACCAAATGGATCCCTAATCGGGTGTCTTTGGATCCAGTTACAACTCGATGAAGGATAAAGGTCGATCAATTCGTCCATGAACAATCCTCCTTCCCGCTTCCATCCCTACTCTGGTCGCACTTATTCTCTGCCCGCACTACTATAAGATTCTGCGTTGAGCCTTGCTTTTGTACAAAGCCTCCCGTTGGCCGGAGGGTATTGCTTGTCCATTCAGTCCCTCAGCCGAGGATACCAAAGATGGAAGATATGATCTCCCGCACACCGCGCCATAAGATAAGTTACGGTGGGTTCAAGTGGCTCCAGTGGATGAACAGTGTGTTGTATGATAATCCGTCAATGGCACAAAGGGGATCTGCCTCGGGACGCAAATCATGGTAGATGCCCCCCTCTCGTAAAGAGTTCTCGATCAACCATGGTTCCCATCGACGGACGGGGAGCGGATCGAGAACCGCTGAACCTAATTGCCCGCATGACATACAGGAAGAAGTCTTTGCGGGCCTGGGAGACGGCGCGGAACCATACTCGATGGTCTCTCACTATCGTCAATCATTAAGCGACGGCCTCTCAACGGCATTTTCCTCCCCTCCCCGCCTGGCCGTCTACGTGGGTATCTCATCCCTCCCCCCCGCCAGAATAGTGGTGGACTTTTCCCGCAGTGGCTATGTTGCTGCTCAATGCTGACCAAAAGCTAAGGTAAGATTCAGAGTGAAGAAGTGGGCCAGGGGTAAGTAGATGAGGAGGAGGGGGCCGAGAAGCAAGTCCCCTAGTCAGTGAGCACGGATCCTCGGGAGAAGGGCATTGCTTGCCCTGAGAAAAAGCCCGGGGAGAACGAGACCAATGGACGGGGGAAGCGGTAGGGAGAGCATCGTTAGTTCGCCTTCGGTTCCGAGCTTCTTAGAGGAGGAGGCCCCTCTACGGAGGAGGCAGGTAGGATTACCTGGGACGTGCCGGTATTGAGTGTGGGCTCTCCGGTACTAGCTCGTGTACAGTACTCCGTACAGACGAGCTCGTTATTGAGACGATGACTGAGCCGACGACCCATCTCATCCTTCAACCATGGAATCTGTACGGCAGCTCGGAAAGGTCCAACCTGAATCAGGACTCCAGTCAGAGCAGCAGAAAGGGCGATCTGCACCGTACTTTGTCACGCGAAAACCGTCAGGAGATACGGCGGACGAATGATACGTCGTAGGTCGATTTCATTTCATCTACGGGATGCGTAGACTAGACAAGGGTCGTCATCCTATCACGATGAGCACAGACGGCATGGTTCGGCCACCCAGGCTTTGAAGCAGGCTTGAATCGGTTCCTTCCCTTGACTGGGTAAAGTTCCGTCAGCACATGAGGTCGACAAGGAAAGAGAAGAGAGGGAGAAGAGACAGGAAAGTTAGAAAGAGGAAAAGAAGGGAGCTCTGACCTCCCCCCTCCCCCCACGGTCCACTCCTGGTACCCGCAGTGGTCCACCCCGGCCCGGCAACCTAAGCAATATCCATAAGTAAGGTATCCATGTTCATCGTTCAATACAAAACGAGGGATTA
This sequence comes from Aspergillus fijiensis CBS 313.89, assembly GCF_003184825.1. Taxonomy (NCBI): domain Eukaryota; kingdom Fungi; phylum Ascomycota; class Eurotiomycetes; order Eurotiales; family Aspergillaceae; genus Aspergillus; species Aspergillus fijiensis. Next base: position 597,275 of record NW_024468994.1, on the reverse strand, counting down.
ATCCAATCCCGATCCATTAATTGATTGGCTGGATGACTGATTTGATTTAATCACGGCGAGGTTGAGAAGAATTCAGGAGGAGAACAAACTAGCCAGCCGAGGTCATCGCGATGATGAAGAATCACAAGTTGCTAAGTTACTACTGAGTAATATTGTATTAGTCATGAACAACTGGAGCTGTCATTTTGGCACCACTGACAAGGTTCTTCTTTCCTTTGGGAGGGTGGGTGGTTGAACGTGAAGATAGCGATCGGGTATGAATGATTCGAGGGTATCCCGATGGATAGTAATTCCTCCTAGTTCCGGTTTAGTGTTCTGGCCACTGCAAATCATGGCGAGCATGAGAACCTCTAGGCTCTGGGTTCATTTAGTACCTATCATCAACCCGCCACTACTGGAGGCAGGAGATCACTCAAGCCTACCCACCACTCGAGATTTTCTCGAGTTCTTCGAGATAATACACATGTAATAGTAACAATCCCCCAATTGCCCCGAATCTATCGAGTCCATTCCCATCGAATTGGCAGGTCTCCTCTGCAGCGTACACATGAGAAAAAAATTCTACCTAGCCGTACAACCCTCCCTCACTCCCTCTGTATACCCTAGATGGTCTCCACGGCATCCGACATGTCTTTCATGCAAGAGCAGCCTTACCGGGGCTTGCAATAGGACCGAATCGGTACCAGTGGGGAGGCGCAGAGTCCTCCGTGCTGCATCCTTGGTACCTAATCTCTCCAGCCTCTCTGGCCTCTCTAGCCTCTCTAGGCAGTTGGAGAAAGACAGGGGACGGAGGAGGAGAAAAGGCGGGAAAACGTGACTCTGAGCTGCTCGCTGGGTGAGTCCGCCCCGCTTGTTCCGATGAGACCACGAGGGCTGCTGTCAACTGAGGGATCATTACGATGAACTACCAAGCGATTGTATGTAATACATATTTCTGTATGACTGATCTCAAATGAAACAAATCCCGTATAAGCTCGTACGTACCTTGTCAATTGACTCAGTTCCCATTCTTCCCCACATACATAGTACCTAGGAAAAGGAATCGATCCGATCTTATTGTTCAGTTGATGGTACCCGATGTTGGTCACCTGATTGGCTTCCAGGTTACTGAGTGCTCGAGTGCTTACTCCCCTAACTCCGTCCCATCGGCAAGAAATTACCGTGGTAATTCTGGTCCATTGGCGGGAGGTAATAATTAATTAATTGAGGCAGAAAAAGAAAAGGCACCACTCTAGACTGCGCACGCGCGTATCAAGCAAGCAATGCGACCATACGTCATTCCATCTCACAGTCCATTCGGCTTATGATAGACCATTCCCGAGTGGCTAAAGTTCGGCGCAACCGGGGAAGGAGAGTCAAGAAAAGGGGCCTGGATAGGCAGGACAGCCAGAGAGCTCGGAGAAAGATAGAAGTAGGCAAAGGGAGGCGAAAAAAGGCAGAAAAGGGAAAAGAAGGGCGCTAATTGATATCCCAGGCCGACCTTTGATTGGCTCGATGGGATCTGCTGAGACTCAGGTCTCTGCATGGACAAGGTTGGGAAAAGTGGTGCGACGTCAGGCACCAAATGAGATCGTTGGAGGGCGCCATGATAGCCTTACCGTTCTACAAGGCCAGAGCAGTCGACATCTGTCAGGTACGGAAAGCCATTGCAGATGCCGGGAGGCTTCTGCCGTGTTCTTAATCGCATATGTAACGTGTGCCAGGTACTTTGCAGAAGCGAAGTCTCACTGCGACGGCTTGCATTGTTCTTTGCTCGTCTGGCCAGGTTGGGAGGTAGATAGAATCAAGTATCCGTACTGTTGTATGAGTATTTTTTTCCGCTTCCATTGCCCGAACCTGTCCGCCCAACCTCCCCGGCGTTATAAGCAGCCACCCACGTCCCAACTGAAGATGCGCGCGATGGGTTCGTTCAAGGGAGGCGATTCAAGCCCGTTGGAACTTGAAACGGAAGTAATCCGAAGTCGCGGGAAAAAAAGATGATGACATCAGACAGTCAACTCCGCCGCCGCCGTCGCCGCCGCCGCAGCGGTGAGTTGAGGGAGGAGGAGATCTGAGGGCCAAGGGTGGAGATTTGCGAGATTCCGAGGAAGGGTGCATTGAACTAGTTCCAGTCCAACAAGACTACTGCAGCCGATGTTGCCCAGATTTGACTCAGTAAGAAAACCACCCCTCCTCTCTTCCCAAACTGGCAAGGGCAATGCAAGAGCTAAAATCTCGAGCCCGTATTCGCGCATCGTGGGGTCGTCATCACCCTCCAGGCTCTTTCTTTTTGTGTCGGATTCAAGCAATCCGAGCATTTCTCAACTTGTCGGTTTGTAAATTCGACCGCAGAGCAGTTTCTTTGTTTCGCCCTTGCAGGGAAAGGGTGAGAGGTCGGCCAGCCCCAAGCCATGGCGGTTTGTGTGGCGGTATTCGGTCTGGACGACATCGGCGACATCCGCGGTACCCAGGATAAAAATGAAAGGGAAGAGATTGAAACGAATCGACGATGGGGAAGTCAGCAAGAAGCTGTTTGTTGCAAGACTTGGAAAGTATGTACTGTTTGTACAGTACTCTGTAAGCTTGACCAACTGCAGAGGAGGCTATCGGTGACAAATCGGATGAGAGGTAGAGGAGGAGGGGAAACAGATAAAAGGATATGCACTCCAATGCAGCCTCCACCAGCCCGGGGGATGGGAAGTCAACGTTTGTCGGTGCTTGATCGGTCAGCTGACCAGCGAAATCTCACCTCAGTTGCAGGCCACATGAGACCATTTGGGTGCAGAACGTGTCTGAAGAAGAGGGGAGGGGAAGAGAAAGAGAGAGAGAGAGAGAGAGCATGGGTTCTCCACCATGCTTTGCCATGCTTTGCCATGCTTTGCTCTCCCTAGTAATTAATTGGATAAATACAGCTTACCTACGGCGGAGCACTAAGTTATTTACTACTCTTCATAGCGAAGGGCAAGCGATCTCGCCACAACAGCCACCCCACTTCCCAAGAGCTCGCATGGAGCACATGGAGGATGACTGCGAAGTACCACAGAGAGAAGAAACACCAACCAAGCTATCCGATGGCGACATGTACTCCGGACTTGGAATTCCCGGGAACTAATAATATCGAGGACAGCGTCTTTTCCTGGCGCACTCCCGCAGACCGCTTCTTTCTCGATAGTATATCCTGGTTCCCCAGGATTGTAAACCCTTCCCTGTCCTTCGGGTTCCCACCATCGTGCATAGCACCCTTTATTTCCAAAGGTACGGAGTACTCTTGTGATCTGTCCAAATGCACTTGAGTAGATCGAAGACAGGACACATGGAGGGGGCAAAAGCGCGCGCAGCCACATTTCCAGAACTCGATCTATATCTTGCATCATTGCTTTGGCTGCGCCCAGCAGAGAGGGAGACACAGAGAACCGCACAAGTGGTACTGTGAGGGTAGTATAACCAGTGGTAGCAGTAGTAGGTAGGTGGGTAGCATATGGTATCAAGGGAGGTTGAAGCTCATCTCACCTACAACTTCACCCAAAAGAATCAAACAGAGATCAACCATAAAGTAACCACACCACAACCAACACCGCAGATACAACTACCACTACAACATAAAATCCAAGCCCAAGTCCCAGAGCGTTTGTACTACAATGCCCATCCACCATCGCATTTACCCGAAAGCAACCTCTAATCTACTAGCATAATCTCATGACAGTTATACATCGACGGGTCCAATGGCACCGACCTTACAAGGCCAACCCATGATTCTCCCTCACCATCATCCCAAAGCCCGAAACCAGATTCAAATGTTGTCACGAGCTTTACAGAACAGTACTAGACTCCGGTAAATACCTTACCAACTTGATTTTCTTTACCATATCAGATCCCAGTCCAGCATCTAACCTAACCTACCCTATCCACCAACTGACTAGCCCCCCCCCCCCCATCTTCCTAGACCACCTGGTAGTTACTCTTAACGCAGTCTCAAGCCCATTGATTGATCAGTTCAGATGATTGTCTATTATTCACTGTGGGTTTTTTTCGGGCCCGGCCGCAAGACGCGAAAGAAAAACCAAAATTGACAATCGAATTGCAACACAAATCAAGGAGGAAAGAGAAACAAACCCACCTACTCTACTCCCTGACTACAGTACTACCTTACTGTACCTCTCCGGCTTGAAAAATGGTATACAAACTCGACCACCAAGTGATCGTTGGGGTCGAACGTAGCGATCCCTTTACATGTATAAACTTTTGAATTGGATTCTGGGGCTTATCATCCTAGATGAGGAGGGAGGGATGCACGGAGCATGAGCAGCGGAATAGACCCCCCCCCCCCCTTCAACCTCCACGTCCACCTCCAATCCAAAGCATAAGAGCAGACAGAATGCTTAACTTTCTTCCCCCTCCCTACAATACAGTACATAGAAGATAGTACATCGTAGAAATCTGCAAGATAAACACACTTTTCCGACCCCCAACCCCTCCAATGCCTTCCTTATCTGCCAGGCACAAGATGTATAAGACGCGAAAGTATGCATCCGAAGATACTAGATACCACCCCCAGGCACCCTACCTCCCCTTCCCCTGATTCACGACTATATAGACAAGTTCCGATCCCCACTTGGACATATTTAGACATATTGAATGATACATAGCCTCCTTAGCTATAGGATCCGTGCTTTTATTTGGGGGGGGGGGGGGAACGGAATTCGATCACCATATTTACGCATTACGTCGACGTTCCGATCCTCAGCTCCAAGCTCCTCCTCGGTCCTCACGTCCTGGCCTCGTTCAGTCTCGAAAAATGGAGTCTCAGATCCAATCAACGCCCAAAGAAAGAAAAGGGAAATCAAAAGCGTAAACACTTGCCCTCACGCCTCAGAAGGTAAAAGATCAAAGCAATCCACCTAGTCATTCCCACAACGGAGAAGTACCAAATTAAAACAATCAAACACCATTGGCGAAAAGAGGGAGAGTAGGTACGATCTAAGGTATAGTAGGCGGACGGACGTGCGTCATATTCACTAGCCGAGCTAGTTGTAGCTAGTGTAGCTAGTAGCTACCTAGTTAATAGGTAGTTGATAGAACTAATACCTCCTTTTTTTGGGGCTTTGCTTTTTTTGATTATATCATTATTAGTAGTATGAATATCCTCATTTCCGAATACAGACTAAAGAGAAAAAAAACAAAACTTGGCCTCGAGGTTTTAATTTTAGGAACGTCATTCCTCCTCGCTCACCACTGTCAAAGCGGTCCATCCGGGCCGAAATACTGGATGTAACTACACTACAGGACTAAGTAGTTGGTATCTACAGACTGGGAATAGTCCTCAGGATCGGGGGTCTAGAATCAATGCCCGCCACCATCAAAACAGGATCACCAGAATCCTCACGAAAAGCACAAGAGGAAAAATGTGAAGTCTAATCAATCAGAGTCTCGTACTAAGCTCCCGAGTGCACGTTTTGGATAGGAAGAACGAAGAGAGTAAAAGAAAATAGTAGATATATATCGACAGGTCCTAAAGTATTTGCTAATCCCCAAGAAATAAGTAAAATCCTAAAAGAAATTCCAGCTTATGTCCAGTCTTAGATTTTCATCTCTGTCCATTCCGTCCTTTGACCAAGCGATCAAATCACTCAGACATTCGTCTTCCTAAACCGGGATTGCGCATCAAAAACACTCTATCATCAGGGGCGGCGAAGGGGAAAGAAAAAAAAACTTCATCCTGACTCATGGTCCGGGGGAAGGTCCCTGACGAGTAGAGAGTTGATTTTCCCCAGGGCGGCGTTTGGCAGACTTCTCCAATGCTGCCCGTGCGCAAATCCGTCTCCTTCCTCCTCCCCCAATCACAATTCCTATGGTCCATCTCACGGAAATCATCTGTCACAAGGGCCGGGCTCTTTCTTGAGGGCGCTTTATACTTAGCGGAGAAACACAAAGCTCTCCCCCTTTCCCCCCTCTCCCCCTTAATCCACAGTCGATTTGTGTTGATCATGCTCGAGTGCACGATTCGCCACTGCGCTGCTCCGCTTAAGGGGCGGATCCTCTTCCAGGAGGGTTGACATGGCGTTCGGACTCGATTAGCGCTTGACGATGGACACTGTATTAGAACCACTAAAGTTAGCTTTGGAGATCCCAATATGACGGGTAAAAAGGAGAAGCACGGACCGATATCTTCATCTCCCAACTCGTGTGACAGACCGACACGCTGCGGTTGGTGCTTGACGGAGCGGCCATAGACGATAGCGTGCTTGAACTGGTCCTTGATCGTACGGTGAATAGCATTACACTGGTTTGCGCGTTAGAACGTCCAGACCCCTTCAGAAAGTGTTAATCATGTGGAGAATCCTTACGAAGTCCTCGACCGTGCAGGCGTTGGCTCTTAGAACGACGGGGGCCGTGTAATCCGGCGTCTTGCCCTTGGGCTTGGTGTAGACCCGGCGCAGGTTGAGTTTCTCCCACATCATCTCCAGCAGCTCGTCAACGTTCCATCCGTGTTCAGAGCTAATGGGGCAGGCGTTGGGAATCCGGTACAGAAGGTCCAGCTCCTGGATCGTGATCGCATCGATCTTGTTCAGAGCATACACCACCGGAATGTAGGCGCGACTCTTGGCTTCCAGCACATCAATGAGATCATCGATGGTCGCATCGCATCTGATAGAAATGTCCGCGGAGGAGATCTTGTACTCGCTCATGACGGCTTTGATTTCCTGCGCTGCATCAGCGACTACACTGTAAGCCCCCCCAAAAAAGAAAGAGACTTACGTCGTTATCGATATGCGTCAAGGGAACCGTGCTCGTGATGGCAATACCACCCTTGTCCTTCTTCTTGAAAACAATGTTTGGGGGTTGCTTATTGATTCTGATGCCAAACCCTTCCAATTCGTTCTCGATGATCTTCTTGTCGTGCAGCGGCTTGTTAACGTCCAGCACGATGAAGATCAGATGGCAGGTCTTGGCCACGGCAATGACCTGACGACCACGACCCTTGCCATCCTTGGCACCCTGAATAATACCAGGCAGATCGAGAATCTGAATCTTCGCACCGTTGTACATGACCTGTCCGGGCACAGTCGTCAAAGTCGTGAACTCGTAAGCGGCAGCTATATCACAAAGTCGTCATTGTCAGCGATTATGTGCCTCGGCCCAGCGCGACCCTCGCTACCGTTATGTAGGGACAAAGAAAAACCAACCTTCCGAGTGCTGCCCCGTCAGTCTGCTCATCAGGGTACTCTTTCCGACGGAGGGGAAACCAATGAAGCCACTACCCCCGAACCATGTCAGCATAAGTCATTCGTCATTCCAACCACAAGTACTTCTTTCGATTCAATGGATAGATAGGACGTACACACTAGCGACACCGGTACGGGCAACATCGAAGCCGGCTGTAAATCATCGTGTCAGTGTCAAGCGCTTCTCTCCACGGGAAGACATGGGAAACACCACGACTACTACTTACCACCACCGCCGCCACCACCTCCTCCGGTCGGAGTCAACAGCTCTCGCTTCAGCTTCGCAAGCTTAGCCTTCAATTGACCTGCACGGTTCTCGTCAGCGCCCGTCCCGAGTTGGCTCCGGGAAACATCATCGCATCCTACCCAAGTGAAAGGCCGTAGCCTTGTTCTTCTGCGTCTTGGCCATCTGGAAGGGGAAACCGGTCAGTGTGCACATCCTGGCGCAGCGCTGTCGTCAAGCGAGGGCAGAGGGGGCGCGAACCTCATCTTCGATTTGTTTGATCTAAACCGAGTACCAAGCGTTAGCAGAATGCACTGGGAGCTAGACGGTTGTCGTTCAGGAAGCGAGATCCTACCTTTTCCACGGTGGTCGACATTTTGGCGGTTGGTTATGAGTTTCACCCCTCGTATGCGGCACAATAGAAAATAAAAAAAAAGTGTAGAATGAAAAGGAACAAAGTCTATGCTTTTGATGGAAGTATCCGGTAAACGCCTGGCGCAAATCGACCGCTAATCAGCAGTGGGGTGGTCGACGAGAAAATGAAGCAAAAATCTTGGTGAAGAGGTTGGTTGGTACGTCAGTCGCAAAGAGTCCGACGGTGGTGGAGATACAATCTTTGAAATTGTGCCCGCCACTTCATTCGTCCGTTGGGACGTCACATGGAGGGGTTCCCGCCTCAGGCATCAGAAGGCATCAACCCTAGTTCGAATCGACTACTGAGGTCACTACCTGTTGCTTGATGTTGTTCTACTTTCGTTCTAGCATATCGAACATCATCACATTCTCGAGATTACTACTGGGAGTGACAGATGGGGAACAACTTGTTTTGTAGAAACATAACTCACTAATTTGAACTCAGACGCAGTCAGACCGATCATTAACATGGAAGTACAGATTGACGCTGATCAATGCCACATAACGATAAGCACAAAACCAACTCCTCATGCAAAGGCATATGACAGTCTGAGACTTTGCACCTGCTTAAGAACTTACACTGCTATCAATGCACATGCATAATTTCACGTGGGGTACTGTACAGATGCCAATGCTTAACAATGATGATCGCGAAGGAACAATATGCATACTGCGAAATGGAGTGATGAAGTAATAGAAAAAGAGCAGAATGTAGCGCAAGTCTGCGAGGATAAGAAGAGGCTAAACTATGATCAACATTGCTAGAACGATGCTTAGAAAAGAATAATCAATCAATCATTAGTTCGTTCGCTTGGAGGCACTTGATCTGAAGTAGTCGATCTGCTGCTCAATATCCGTTCGAAAAGTAAATCTGGATGATCCAAGACTTCGGACCGACGTATTCGAAGCTCTTCGAGGCCGGCTGAAGGGTTCTGTAAATTTCCAATATAAGTACGTCACTCGAAGGAGTTGTAGAAAGGCATCGACCGTAATACCCACCCAGTCCTCCTGGCTTGGCACGCCTTCTGCTGAGGGTAGTAGGTCGTTATCAGAGGGGGAGAGTTCGCCAGATCGCCGACGGATGGGCGCTGGGGTGACGGGCAGGCTGGGCCGTTCTTGCTCGCTGGGGAAGTCCGTAATCCGCACATCCCTTGCTTCCGTGCTTGAAGAGCCTCCCGTGAGAACCTGAACCCGACCTTTGCGAGTCTGCTGCAGAGAAGATATATAGCGCTGAATTTCTGGGACCTCGTCCCAAGCATTGGAACGAGTATAATGTTCCCATGATTCAGCCGGCTCTTCAGAAGTCCATGTCCAAGTCGTGTCTCGCGTTTGTGACGATGGGCCAGGCTCCCCTTCTGTCGATTCCAGCAGAGACCGCGGGATAGTACTTATCGAGGTTTGGTCGTCTTCGGGAAATACACGGGTCGGTCTGGGAGCATTGTTTTCCCACGGGAACAGCTGCGCAAGCTTTTCTGGCTCAGGTTTCTTGCTAGGCACTTCATAATACATGTTCTTGGGCGCTTCCGGATAGGACGGGGGCGGTTGGAAAAGTTGCCGGTCCTCTGACATGGTATATGTTTTCGTCTCCAAAGCAAAGCCCTCTGGCTTGGTGTTCAGTGGTGGGGGTTCCCTACAGTATGTTAGTAACAGCTTGAAACAGTGGTGCTCGTCAAACAGACGTACCTTGATGCATCCCATTCGGCTTTCGGAGGCTCAAAGGTTTGTGCTTCTGGCTTGGGTGACGGTGGACCATGTTGCGGATCAGGAAGAGGTTCTGCTGGTTGCTGGTAATGGTGGGCTTGTTCTTGCCACGGCTTTGGCGAGGCCTCTTGTACACTGCCTTCTTGTCTCTGGAAAGCTGGTTCAGTTTGTACAGCAAAGGTGGTCTGATTAGAGTGCGGGTGGATATATGCCGCTACATGCTCTTCTCCACGGACGTATTGCGGAACCGCACTCCGAAAAGGAGGGGGGACGTGTACATGTCTCTCTTGGTGCTCTACCCCGTGGTGACTTTCCCCGTGGTGACCTGCCCCATGGTGTCCTGTCTCGTGGTGGGTGTGCTCATGCTGCGCCTCCCAACGATGTGTCTGAGAGTGGGGTGTTTTCTCTTGGTGCTCAACCCTGTGGGTTCTGTCCCCGTGATGTGCTTCTTCCTCTGCTGTACCATGCGCACCGTGGTATCCTGACTCATGATAGGATCCACCCGAGTAAGGCGTGTCTTGATAAACCGTGTCGTGTCGACCTAGATCATGATGCGGTTCGTCATAATGTGGCTCCTCGTGCTGTCCAGCTGTGTGTTGCTCTGGACCCGGCGATGTACTTCCCTGAGAGGTTCCAGCTCCCGCTGACTCGATAGACTTCTGCTGAGGGACATGTGTATCCGAGCTCTCAGAAGTGCCATAGGATGCATAATGAGAAACCGAGCCAGTATTCTCAGTTGGCACTGCTTGTTGGGGCTCCGAGAAAGGCTCTGTGTCTTGTCCTGGGTGTGATCTCTGCGAGTGCGGCGCATTGGCATGCGCAGCCGTAGTTGCAAGATCTTGAGCATATGAATAACGTTGGCCATGTGTCAGCGCCGCCCTCTCTCCCGTCGAGCCTCCCAATTGAGTCTGCGCCGTAAGAAACCTTTTCCCCGTTACATCAACAGGTATCTGTACCAGCATTAGCTGTCAGGACCTTGAGCACGAAACTGAGATACTCACGCTCACAACCGGACGGTAGTGACTATCATACACAGCCCACCAACGTCCGAGCAATTTGTTGTACGGGGACTCCACGGGTTGCACCTGTCGGCCCATATTCCACGGCTTCTGAGCGCCAATGAAATGAATCATGCTGATAGTACTTTGGAAGTGGTTGTAGGCCGGAATGTACTGGTAGTTGGCGCTGGGAGTGCAATTATACGTGAAGCTCAGCCGATGCCAATCACGAAAGTGCATGTTCAGCAACCCTTGATCGGCGCCATCGAAACTGATGCCTCGCTCCGCAAGCGCTCTCAGCGCAAAGTAGTCCTGCAAGCTGGGACGAAGCACCATGACCCCACTGTTGAAGCAATCAGGCCAGCCCACATCTGGAGCGGCCGCGAAGTCGACATCCAACTCCAAAAGCTCATTGGGAGCTCTGACCGCGACAATGTCGCAATCGAGGTAAATAATGCGCTTGAACTGTGTTTGGCGCCATAACTCGATCTTGGTGAAAGTGGCAATAAGATCCGGTCGGTCCATAAGCCAAAGATTTGCCGGGGTCAGGTTGGTCAGCGGATTCACAGGAATTATTTCGTCGTACACAATCTAGGTCAAGGACTCTTTCAGCAACGTTCCAGACGGAGCTATGGACGATCTTTGCATGAAAAGCTCAAAAAGAGAAGAAATGAGATTGATATGTGCGAAACGCATACCTCAAGTTCCTGGATGGTGGCCGGCTGCAAGCTATCAGGAGTGTAGAGCGCAACGAGCTTGGCCTTTGACCCATTGTCGCGCAGGGAATGTGCAAGCACCACGGCACCTATAGGAAAGGAAGATCGGACAATCAGAGAGAACGACTCCAACAGTATGTTAGAATAGAAGGCGCCATGAGAATACCCGGAAGATAATGATCACTCAACAGGAGCTAGAAGTCATAACGGACGATCAGTAAATTGGGTGACGGAAATGGAACGGGGGAAGTACCTCCGTAGTAAGGGAACAAACATACCGTGCAGTACACAGCGCTTTCGGCGAGCGCCATTGCGGCTAGTGGTCAACGCCGCGCAGTCCGTAGAATGGACCAGCAATGAGGACAAGTATAGCGATAAGAAAAAGCGACCAAATACAACGAGAGCGAAGGTAGAAGAAGGGAAGAAGAAGAGACAAAGAAGCGGAAAAAGGAGCTTGGGGCACGAGGTGCACCTTTCGAGGTGCTGCGACGGGGGGGGGGTCGTCGTCAGTAAGTCAGTCAACTTAGTTAATCTAAGTTAGTTAGTGGTAGGTACGGTACCGTAGTACGGGTGCGGAGGAGGAGAAGGAGGATAACGAGGATCCCCCTCACTCAAATGAAAGATTGACTGACGTTAGGGAGCCAAAGGAACCAAACCAACCCCACCCGACCGCATAGACGAACCTCGAACTGGAACACTCAGGCGGTTTCCCCAATTAGCATGCCGTGCGGGTGCTCTACCACCACGCCATACTCCGTCGAATAGGATCGAATGACAGAACACGAACTGAAATGAGAAATGCGGAATTGAGCGAGTGTAGGATCAAGTAGAAACGATCGAGATCAATTCAAGCTGCACTGGGCGTGCTGAGGATGCGCAAAGACCAGAAGAGACAGACAGACAGGTACGGAGTACGGAGTACGTAGTTGGAGATGGAGAAGACGGACGGACGGGGCGGGAAAGTGGGAAGTGGGAACAGGGAATAATAGACTAGGAATAGCACTAAAGCTCACCTGAGTGCAGTGCGCACTCAGCGCAGCGCAGCCTTAGCTGCACGCGGCCGAGAGTCACTTTCCTCGTTCTCTCACCCTCTCACCCTCTCAACCTTTCTCGCTCTCTCTCTTTCTACTATACTACTACTCTCTGAGTTAGTGCCTTCAAACCCCCGCTCACGCCCAGCCCTGACACGGTACCAGTTTGACACCAAGCCCCCTTTAATTAATTCCTAACCATAACAATAATAATAGTCATAATCTTAGATCTCGTTTTCGATCCTGTCAGCGCCAGGAAGAATTTTGTGTGTAGCACAGACCTAGAACCTCAATCTCGAAATCTCAATTGACTTTCCTTTCCGCACCCCCTTGCAGCACCTTGTTCTTGGTTAGATGCAGGTTTCCCCCGAGTTCGGAAGCTTTCTCGTACGAAGTCCCCGTGCAATTCGTAAAAAATAGACAGATGCGAAGTAACCATGCGGAAGAAGATTCAGACTACACTAGTCTGATTATAGGTGTATAGACCAGAGCCTAGACTAATTTCAGTCTATTTCAGTGCCTAGCGACAGATAAGCCAAGCAAACCAGAGGTTCAAAAATCAATCATGGACCCGCTTCAGTATAGGCTGTCGAATAATCCATGTCTATTTGCGAGCAGTCACCACCGCCTTGGGAGAACACTTCTGCAGAACTGCTCCAATATCCTCCTTCTCACCCTCCACAGTCCATTGAATCGCCTTCTCCAAGGCAAGCTGGCCTTGACGCTCCAATGGGGTGAAGTGGCCCAGGCCCGGCACCACGATAACTTGGCTGTCTCGCACCAGGTAGTCCGCAATACCATCCAGGCACAATGCAGGCTCCAAAGCCATGTCGGCCTTTCCCCAAATGACGGTTGCACTAGCTTTCAGGGACCCCTTGGGTCCATCGGCGAACAGACCAGCACCGCTGCTGGTGCGGTGGACTGCCTTCGCGTCTTCGATGCCGTGAAGGTGCGCGATCGTCTCAATTGACTTGTTCCAGCGCGCGAACGCTGTGTTGTCCCGGTAGTAGGCGGTCATATGCTGGAAGGTCAATTGCCCACGGTCTTCTTTTATGAACGCAGGATACGTGTCGCCCTCCGCGGTTTGGGTTTGGCATTCCGCCACGGACGGGCCTACAGTGCTAGCCATGCACTCTGCGGCATCCCGAGAGGAGAACTCCTGTTGACCGTACGATGCGCGGTGTATGAGTTTCAGGAACGAGTAGTTGCCGCCTCGGCCCAGATACCGAACCAGGAACAAGGGCAGTTTCATAGCAAAGATGTATCCGGAGCGGAGCAACTGTCGACCAACAGGCTGCAGAGTCTGGGCCACTTTCCAAAGCGTCGCGCGGGAGTGTATCGGGTCGCGCAGTGCTGTCTTGAGCATCTTAAGGGAGGAAGAAAGTCGGCGGGCAATGTTCGCCCGGGTGAGACCAGGCTACATGCTGTTAGCTCGAATGAAAATGCGACCTATTCAAGGGGGAACGTACAATTGGTCCATTCGTCAGGATAAACCGATCCGCCAGTTGAGGAGCTTCAGACGCCAGTCGGGTTGAAAGCACACACCCCCAGTCATGTCCGACAATAATAACCTTACGCTGCCGCACCGCGGTATCCGTGTCAGCTCCGTACTTGGCCCGAATCGCAATCACGAACTCGGTCAGATTCTCGAGCACTTTCGTTGCTGAGTATCGATCAAGCCGATCGCTACCACCATAGCCGGGCAAGTCGACCGCGACTAGAGTGGCCGCATGTTGAAGAGCGGGTGAGGCGAGAAGATGGCGCCAGATGGCCCAGCTATCGGGGAACCCGTGGATGAACACAACCAGCGGCTTCTGTGGGTCGGTGGCGGTCTGCTGTCCGGGGCCGTCATTGCAGACATAGTGGAATTGGAACCCGCTCGGCAGAGTATGGATATGGTGACGGAGGCCTGAGAAGCTCTGTGAAAGGTCCCAGAGTCGATTGCGAGCTGTGATGGAGGCGAAAGCACGCAGTGAGCATCGAGCAAGACGAGAAGTCTCCAAGACGAGGCAGTTATTAGGTGTCACTTACCAATTTGCAGTTCGAGGGTCTCCTTCTCCGTGGTTTTCCTGAAGAAATAGCCTTTGCTTACAGCACGGAATCCATAGAGCCCAAGACTGAAAAGCCCGTAAAGGAAGATCACACTTGATCCCACGAATCCGAGTATCGATGCCATAATGACTGACTGAAGTATGACTTTGGTCTGCCCAGGCGGGCTTCAGATGGAGGGCTGAAACAATTGTTTGTACAGCGACTATTCGAACCAAAAGAAAAAGCTCGAGGTAAAGGGGAGAAGGAGACACCGTCCGATGGTAGAAGTAAGTAGATAAGGGTGATCGAAGGAGAAAAAGCTCCGAGGTAACTAATCCAGCAGAAGGGAAAAAAGACCCTACGAGAGCTCCTAATCTTACTACTTCTGTAGTCTAACGGGCACTAAATGAACCACCCGTGGATAGGCGGTTTGGGCAGTGTCCGCCGCTGCCAGTCATGGTGCGCCGTTGACCCGCCGTTGCCCACTTCGAACCCGCCCACATGTAATTTTCAATGGAAAAAGTTGCAATGCACTACGTAATAATCGCCGGCTCCCCCGGGGCTTGTTTCACTCGGGATGCACCACCTTTTTGCATTGCAGAGCGAATAACCCACATATGAAGGGGAAGCTCCATCTACACTGATGAAGTCATTGTATGCTTATATCTCCCGCAGATTGGAAGACAAGCACGAGGGACAGTTCGTTTCTCCGTAGAGACTCTATTTAAAACACTTAGGGATATCATAAGACAGATGGGTACAGTACATCAAAGCATAAAATGACATGAGAGGATCACACTCAAAGGACACACGCATGTTACAGCGAGAACCCCAGACTCTCCCTATTGTCATCGACAAGACGTCCATACCTAAAATCACACCTCAAGGTCAGGAGCTGCCAATGCACACGCAACGAGGGGCGTACTTACTCTAGCAATAATCGGAAGAACCAGACTTCTATGTCGTCCGAGCGAAGAGCTCTATGCGCCCATTCATGGCTGGTTTGAGCGATCTTCGAGGCTGTGAGTTTCCCGTCCTCATCTTCGACGAAGTAACGGACAGCTTCCAAATAATCGTCTCCGGTTAACCGCAATGGAACATAATGAACCCAAGGCTTGAGCCATTCATCGTGCCATTCGCGAAAGATTGAGATCTTATATACCAAGCTCTTGCTTCGTAGGAAGGCATAGAAACGGCCGCTAAAGGCATTGCCATCGATGTCGATCAAGTGTCGATAGGCCCAGGCATCCTGCTGGTCAACGGGTTCTGCAACTCCAAAGTATTCCTTTTGCGCTGCGCAGTCTTCCGCGTCACATTGTCCAATGTACGTAAATTGAATGTCGAATAAGTCGTCCAAGGATGATCGATCGATCTCGGTGGGTGTCCACTGGCTATCCTCTTGCTTAGCGAGTACCTTAGCGGTGTCCCGGGCAATGACTTTCCGCACGAACAGCTGCCGATGTTGACGCCGCCAGCCGCCAGCTCGGGAATATCCTCCTGTGGTAGATCCTCTCCAATACATCTTATCCAGTTTGGCTTCCCAATTGACGTCCCGGGCAGCCTCGTAAGGCACCTTGTCTGCATAGTACCAGGGACTTGGATAGAGTATGTCTTGGTAGCTGGAGATTTTGCTCTGGGAAAAGACAGGAAACAGATCATGAACGACCTCGAATGTGTTGGGCCGATCAAAGAACCCGTACGTATACTTTAGAGAAGGGGTGTTGCAGATGTCCGAGAAGGCGGTCGTGTTCGCGATGAATCCTAGCTCGCCCTGAGCGTAGGAGTCAATATTATCCAATGGCTCTTCATCAAGCGACCGGACGGGAGAGTCGACCGGGCATGATGATCGCGAATAACTCCATGTTGACTGATGCGAGAACCGACTGAAACGCGTGGTGCGCACCTCATCGATCCGGTCGCCTTTGTTCATGTCCGCAGGTCGATCGGACCATGCATTCTTCGGCGTCTCAGTTAGGGACGCATCTGGAATAGCATGCTCTCGGGCAGCCGTAACCAGCCGCTGAAGGTCCTCACTCGGGACAATCACTCGTGGTTCGTCATGGGCATTAAACACAAGATCCATGTCGGGTAAGTACTCTGCAAAGCTCTTGATCATTTGCACCGTAGCACTCCGCTGCCATTTCTGTTCATCGGTTCCTCCCTCGGCCAGCGTAACGGTCCCATTCCGGATCAAGACCCCGATCATGGAGTTGTCGAAGCCGAGGGTTTCGCGGGCCCGCCCACGGATAGTCTTCGGGCTCAGGGCCCAGAACGGGAGGAGGGAGTGGTAAATGGTATCATACTCATCGATCAATTGGACCCCCTTGGATTGCGCAAAATGAAACCATTTGTCGAAGTGCGGTGGAGGGTGCATTCCATAGCGGCGGCGGTATTCTTTGACAGCCTGGGACAGAGTTTTGGATTGGCGGGACCGTACTTGGTCCCATTCTTGACCTGCATCCTCGCTTAATGCAGCGATCGGATGCTTCCCTGCAGGCGTCGAGGCTTTGTGATACGTTGATTGCTGAAGAAGCTGCTCGTTTGGCGGGACCTCGGGCCGTTGTAAATTGGCTGATGGACGGGGATCAGGCAAGGGCGAAAAGCTCGATGTGTCTGGAGAGGAATTGGAGCTTCGTACGAAGATTAGAGCGATTGAAACAAGGATGAAAGTTCCTAGCCAGACTACCAGCCGTTGAGATCGCATTCTGCTGTTAGTATTAGAGGTCGTGCATCGAAGGACGACCTCAGCTTTGGCTGATACCCAGCTGTGGCTTTGTTTATCTATTGTCAACACTGCGGGGAAGTAGATGGCAATTTAGCGTAGTGTCAACACACTTGTTCACAGCTAGATGTTGCCCAATTGAGGTCGTTGAGACACAGACAAAAGGCGAATTCAGACAGTGTAAGACTATAATAGGTAGGTATACTTTGGAGGAGACTTCAACTCAAGCACAATTAAATGGTAAAGACCAGAAAACGAGCGTTGGCAAGGTATTATGGGAACTAGTAGTACTAAGAGTTGTACAGGCGGTCCCTCGGGCAATCAAGTTCAAGGCTGGAGCACAGGCCAATCAAGATTAGGTAGGCCCGGCCCATCGGTTGCCCGTACAATCAAGCCGAGCCCAGATCTTGTTTTTATTCTTGTTTCAAGAATTATCAATACTAGGTAGTAGGTCGGTATATGTTATCTCCATCTTACAGCCTTGTCATAATCAAATTTCTGCGACAAATGCTTTCTCTGTCATTTCTTTTCATGGAAGAATTCGGTCTCTTTGCACCTACAGTGTAGGCAGGAGTTTCCTGCACAACCTTCAGAAGGCCATCTCGCACGGTGAGCAAAAGCGCTCGCTTAAAGCCATACTCTAGTTACTTCTACCACCATGATGCTTCACAGCCAGATAAAGCTGAACCAAGGACATACTATGATGCACGCACACTCGTTCGAGACCCAGCCTACCATGAGTAGTCTCTCGAAATTCAAAAGTTCTTTTAAGAGTAAATGACAACATGGCCTATACTCAGAGCAAAAGCCCACAACCCACATTAGCCATACTCCCCACCAAGCCCTCAATCATATACATCCTGGCCCACTCCACATGCGAATACGCTGCGATCCCCAGTATCGCTACCAAGCCAACATGCACCGCCCAGAAGACCTGCTGTCGCATCTTAGCCGATCCAGATCCGCTCCTCAAGCTCAGAGCCCACCGAGGCTTCACGGCTGGACGAGCAAACAGCACCACGGATGTGACCGCAATCACGCCCAGAATTCCCCACTGGACGTCTGCATCGCGGATACGCTTCAGAAACAAGACCCCGAAGTCCGGGTGGCTGGATTGCAGGAAGAAAGAGTCGTAGAGAAGGGCATGGCCAAATAGTAGGGGTGCAATAACCAGGCGACCAAAGAGTCGATGATAGGCATTGATGGTGGGCTGGGGGATGGCGGTAAGCACGGAAATAAGAGAAGGGGAAGCCGGCTTGGAGGTGAGATAAAGGGGTGGCGACATCAAAACCTGGAAAGGGAACTGAGAGAGAGCGACATGTCCGAGGGACTTGGTGAGATGAAGGTAGTCTGGAGACTAGTTAGTTGCAATTCGTTGATAAATTGTGGATTGTGTATCCATGTTGTGATATTCCTAAGCGGCGGGAATACTATCCGCTGAGCGACAAATCACGGGTTCGGTAATGGTAATATCACGGATGTAGCTTCAAACTATAGACATAGCATAGGTAAGAGGAAACGGTCATACCTTCACCAGAATTCCATATGCAGAGACTCAAAAGCCACACTAGCCACACTGAGCAGACTAGGTACTGTCGCCGTGTCTCAATCCATCCCACAAAGGGGGGAGAGTCCAGCCAAGACTTGGGTGAAGGCTTGCGTCGATTGGGCTTGGAGGGCTCGGATCCAGGCTGAGATGCCCATACATACAACCGCACCAGAACAATGGCGATTAGCATTGAGTATTGAGCGTAAGAACCCCGTAGGTCTAGGAGCTCGCGACGCTGCTCCTTCTCTGCATCGGAGAGAGTGATAAAATGCCAGGGCCAGGAGAGGGTCATGGTGTCGACGGCCGCAATGGGTGAAGGTCAAGGGGTGGAATTGAGGAGTAGGCAATTGAACAACGGTCATAAACCAGCTTGCTCTTCTGCGCTAAAGAGGACTCCCACACGTGAATGTGGTTTGAAAAATAAACCGATGCCTGTCTAATCGCGCCATCGGCTTTACGGAGATACACGTGGGATCACATGATTTATAGGACACCGAGCTTGATTACGCCCCTATCATCCACCCACTTCATTGCCTGTCGGGCTCAGACAGCAAGGTTCATGATACAGAATCAGAGTAGAGAAAAAAAAGTACCGGGATCTGATTTTGCAGGATTATTGATCGTCGACCAAGAAGACTCTACAGGGAGAACGCCATCAAGCATTTCATACCAGCCAGGCTCTTCTGACTGTTTCTAAGTTGGACAAAAACTGGAATTCCACCCAAATCCGCGGGAGTGCCGTGATATTAGTACCCACTCACGCGCCCATGGTGCTAAGCCTACGGTGAAGTCTGCATAACTTCCTCGTGGCCGCCAGCGGCAGTGGTCGCAAAATACCGCACATCGACATCATCGTCGCCTTGCAGCTTCTCCAGGCTAGGGAGAATTCTCTGTTGGATGAGTTCCTGACCCCGCGGCGACGGGCTGGCAGTCTGTCCTGCTTTTTCGAGCTCTGTCAAGGTTCCTTCCGCCGGCAGGCGTCGCAGGGTATCAATCAATACAGCGTAGGACTTGGCAACGTTGAAACGGATGTTCGGGATCTCGTCCGACACGAGTCTGTCCAAGATGGGGAGAATCGAGTTCTCAATAATATCCATCGATACAACTGGGGCAAGAGTCTACACAGAGGTTAGTAGCTAGATTTGAGAGAGGTCAAGAGTTCACGTACGGAGATGGCGAAGCACGTGGTCATCCGGTAGAGGTAGTTGGGGTGCTGGCCCATGGCCATGACTTTGGGGATTATGGATCCCTTGGCCCAATCAACGCCGAAGACCTCCGTGAGCTTCCTCAAGTTCGTTGTGGCAGCCTCACGGATGGAAAAGACTGTGTCGCCGAGCCAGCCCATGCAAAGATCGCTCAGCTGCTCATCGAAGAACTTGACGCCCAACTGGCTGGCAAGCAGAGGGATATATTCGATGATGGCCAGTCGGACACGCCATTGCTTGTCTTCGGCCAACTGTACAATAGCCGGCAGCAAAGACTGGGACAGGAGGTCAATGCCAATGACTGGTTTGGTTAGTCAATGGACTTAATGTCTTGCCATGGCGTATACTCGCTCACCTTTGTTAACCAACTCCAGCTTGGAGATGATATGCAAACGAACATCCGGGAATTCATCCTTGAGCATCTGCAAGAACATCGGAAGGAGATGGGCAGTAGTCCTAAGCAGCGTTAATGAACGAGTAGTAAAAAGGCTAGCATTCAAGCATATGCACTTACTCCTCCTTGCCAAGGATAGGTGCAAGGCCACTGATCTGAGTTCCCAGTGCTGCGCGGACGTGTTGAGAGGGGTCCGACACGAGATCTTCAACACTCGTCATGATCTCATTAAGCAATGTATCACGATCGATCAAGCTGCAGAAGCCTATTCCAGAGTCAGCTGTCGAAATTGTTACAAGATGCGGCGCTAATACCTGGGATCTGGCCGGCAATAGCGGTGCGGACTTCAGCTTCCGTGTCTTTCAGAAGCTTAACAAACGAAGGGACCATGTCACGAGTGACAACTTCGTCGTGGACGGCCTTGGCGATCTATGTCCCTTGTCAGTCAACTGCGGCTGGGCTAGGTTCTGTAGTCAACGAACCTTTTCGTAACGGTCGGCAACCATGTATCTAACTCTCCAGCTCTTGTCCTCAAATAGATTCCTCAATGAGGTCAGAAGAACGCCATGGCTGGGCTGCTGCTCCTTGGGGATTTCCTCCGCAATCGAGATAAGCACATCCACAGTAAGCAGCCGCACGCTATCCTGTTCATCGGTGGCGAGATGCTGGAACAAGGGTATCATTTCATCGATAACAACTTGGGTGTTCAGTTCCTTGATGAACTTGGCGAGGTTGTTTCCTGATTGTCTTCTCACCATTGGTGTGTCGTCGTGCACGAGGCTTCCATAGTATTGACGGAGGGTTTGCTGTAGTGTGGGCGAAGCCTTCCTATATGGGACACAGTAGAGCCCAGTCGCGGAAACTTTCGAGGTGAACCAGTCGGCTTTCGACAGGCGCAAAACCATCGGAATGAAATATTCTTCAATCTGTTTCTCGGACAGCTGCTCTCCGATCTTGTTAAGAGATTCTACGGCCTGGTTGCAAAGCCATCAGCATGAATCGAACAGGTATTCAAAGATCCCGGTAAAGGCGTTCGCGAGTCCGTACCTTTTCTCTGACCAGAGGTTCTTCAATAGCGGCCAAATTCTCGAGGGGGGAGAGAAGTACATGCCCGTACTCTGGGCCACCAACATATTCTGTGAAGTTTCCAAGCTCCTCACTTAACGCGGTCAAAACCTCATCTTCATCCTCGACAGAGTCTGTGAACGCAAGGTTAGGCGCATTCTATGTGACACCGTTCATCTCTCGCATATTGGGGACTAACCGTCGAGGAATGGGATCAGCTCTTCCCGGGTTCTCTCGGGCCCTAGAGCCAAGGCAATGGTGGAGAGGCGGTGAATAGCATTGAGACGGAGGAGGACATCGTCGTGCTGGATTGATCGAGTGTCAGGACCGACAGTGCCCGCACGTGGGGACAATAGCGGAGTCAATGGTGACTATCATACCTTCAGCTCGTCGATAAGGACGGCGATAGGGTAAAGCTCGTCGTTTTCACCCTGACCCTCCATCGCGACTATATTATAAGACTTTTCGGGTTGAGTGTTTGAGCGAAAACCAGAGAGGTGAGGTTATAACCGATCCACGTCCTCGCTCAGGCGATTATTGTCCGACCCGCTCGCACGCGAACACGTCGAATATTTTCTCGGGAGGGGAAGGGAATTCTGGAACTGAGGGGCGATTCTAGGAGGGGCCAAAGGATGGTGAGCACCTGTTCAAGATCGGATGGATTAGTGTCGGGTGGGGAAGGTCTTGGGTGGTGGTCTATGGGAAAAGGGAGGGTGGGAGAGCAGTGAGTGGTGAGGAAGAACCCCGGAGGAGGTTTCGTGGGGTTTGGGCCGCCGCAGGACACTTGAGCAATAATAGCAGCGGTAGCGGCATACCTCAACAATTGCGACAGGATGAGAAGTTGGAGATGCAGAATTCACTCCAAATGAATTGTGAAGCGAAACAGAAGCTCGTATGAGAGGAGTCAATATATGATCAGGAAAGAGAGTAGGTTTGGTGCTGGTGGGTGAAACACAGTTAGTAGCTGAAGGGGAGATTACGAAAGTGACGGACCGACTGACTTGCTGGGAGGGAGAGAGAGAGAGAGAGAGGTTCAAGGAAGCATGGGCTGTGGCTGGTGAGGTAGTGGGTGACGGTGACGGAGGGGTGAACTGGCACGTGGCGGTGCGGCTAGAAGATGAAATGTGGCTGACCATCCGAATCGTCGCCGCCTTTGCGAGCGAAGAGTCAAAAAGACTTTATATGACTCTACGATTATTGACCAGCGCATCCAGCCACGCTCCCTCCCTCTACTTTCTTCGCTGACCCCTATTTCGCGGTAGTCGTCTTGGTCTAATCTATACAGTCGTTTTTCGGTCCATGGGAGGCTGGTACAACTCGATTTGATCCCCAACAGTTTCCTCACAACGCTGCGAAGCCCAAACCCCTCATCATGCCCACTATTTCGGTCGACAAGGCCGCCCTCTTCGAGGCGCTCGGACGGGAGTATGCACTTCTTTCGCCCTCTCACATACCTTTCGATTGCATATCTAACTCAATTGTTGCAGGTATACCACCGAGGAATTCGATGAGCTTTGCTTCGAGTTCGGTAAGTTGATCCAGATCGGCCATGGCGGGGCAATCAATGTACTGACTGTTCACCTCCTAGGTGTCGAACTTGACGAAGACGTAAAGGCTCCTTTTCGCACTCATCGGATATACAATCAGATTCTAATAAAGCTATGGACACTAGACCACGAACCAGGACCGCCCGATCGTAAATGGAAAGCAAGAGCCCCCTCAACTCAAGATCGAGATCCCCGCCAACCGGTATGCATCCAGAACCTCTCTCGAAACACATACATATATTGAGACCGTCGCAGTTATGACATGCTGTGCTTCGAGGGCATTGCCCTCATGCTCAACATCTTCTTGGGCCGCCAGCCGGTTCCCAACTACAAATTGGTTGAGCCTGCTAGTGGACAGCTCGAGACGATCATTGTCAAGGAGGATGTAAGTTGCAATTGAACAGCCTGCGCCCCCAGCATCGGGCACTGATTATGTGGAACAGACCATGAAGGTCCGTCCTTTGGTGTCCGGTGCCATCCTCCGCAACGTCAAGTTCGACCAAGCGCGCTATGAATCCTTCATTGCCCTGCAAGATAAGCTCCACCAGAACCTGGCGCGTCAAAGAACTCTCGTGTCCATCGGCACCCACGATCTCGACACTATCCAGGGGCCTTTCACCTACGAGGCGCTCCCCCCTAAGGACATCAAGTTCACCCCTCTTAACCAAACCAAGGAAATGAACGGTGAGGAGTTGATGAACTTCTACGAGGTATGACTCATGGCGCTGCGGACTTGGCCAGCGGACTCGGTACTGATTCTCTGAATAGAAAGACAAGCACCTCGGCAAGTACCTGCACATTATCCGGGACCACCCCGTCTACCCCGTTATCTACGACTCGAAGAGAACCGTCTGCTCTCTGCCCCCCATCATCAACAGCGATCACTCGAAGATCACCCTGGACACCAAGAATGTCTTCATCGAGATTACCGCGCTCGATAAGACGAAAGTGGAGATTGTCAACCGTATGATGGTGACCATGTTCTCTCAGTACTGTACTGAGCCTTTCACGTAGGTTTCTATCACATGTCGTGCGGAGCCCACCACTGACAATCAATACAGCATCGAGCCCATCAAGATCGTCTCCGAGCACAACAACGAAACCCGAGTCGTTCCGGACATCAGTCCCCGCAAGGCCGAGGCGGAGGTCTCCTACATCAACCAGTGCTGCGGTCTAGAACTCAAGCCTGAGGAGATCTGCACGCTCCTGAAGAAGATGGCCTACGATGCTAAGCCCTCGACGACGAATCCCGACATCCTCGACGTCTATATTCCCGCCACCCGAGCGGATGTGCTCCACCAGGCCGATATCATGGAGGATGTGGCCATCGCCTACGGCTTCAACTCCCTGCCCCGCTCCTTCCCCAGCAAGTCCGGCACCATCGCCCAGCCCCTCCCCATCAACAAGCTCACCGACATTGTGCGCGTGGAAGCCGCCATGGCTGGCTGGTCTGAGGTGCTGCCGCTTATCCTGTGTTCGCACGACGAGAATTTCGGCTGGCTCAACCGCAAGGACGATGGCAACACGGCGGTCAAGCTGGCCAACCCCAAGACTCAGGAGTTCCAGGTTGTGCGCACCAGCCTGCTGCCCGGTCTCCTGAAGACCATTCGCGAGAACAAGCACCACGCCGTCCCCATCAAGATCTTCGAGGTCAGCGACGTCGCTTTCAAAGATCTCTCCCTGGAGCGCAAGAGCCGCAACGAGCGCCACTTCGCCGCCGCCTGGTACGGCAAGACCAGCGGTTTTGAGGTCGTCCACGGTCTTCTGGACCGCGTCATGGCCATGCTGAAGAGCGCCTTCATCACCGGCGAGGAGGGACTCGATAACTCCGCCATGTCTGATTCCCAGTACTGGATTGAGGAGCTTGATGGTGAGTAATTTTCTGTCACATCGAACATGAAAGGCGAGTCCACGGACGAACAGCAACACTAACGCAATTGGATTTCCCTAGAACCCACATACTTCCCTGGCCACGCCGCCTCCGTCCACGTGCGCATAGCCGGCAAGGAGCTCGTCATCGGTTCCTTCGGTATTCTGCACCCCACTGTCCTGGAGAACTACGACCTTAAGTACCCCGTCAGCACATTGGAGCTGAACATTGAGGCTTTCCTATGATTGATTGATGACCCCAGGCTGAGAGAAGACGTAGACATGAGGGATTAGATCTATTTTTTACACATAGGGATCAAAAGACAGCTGAGGCTCATGAAATAAAATGTCATTGTTAGAACGAATAAAAAAAGGACAAAAAGGGCAATATCAAAAGCAAGCCAGATCAGAAGAGGTGAAAAATGCGCTTACGTAACACATGATTCATTCGCCTCGAATCTGAATAGTACTGTGTGTGCAATCGCGCTCTGAATAGATTAGACACTACAGGGGACCAGTTGGGCCAGCCTTCAGAAGGTCTGACCTTGAGGCACGAGCGGGGCCACACACCCCTCAAAGACTACTAAGCATCGACGTACAAACAGATCTCCACAGTTTACCGAGGTATGGCATACGAATTGTGGGGACAAGAAAGAAAGGCTTGGCTAGAACTCGTTTCGGGCATGAATTTTGACTTCTTTTTCTTTTCCTTGTTTTCTGTCTTTCCTACCTAGGTCATATCGACTCAGGGTGTGTATATCGAGCGAGGTAATTAGAGACATGAGAGGGATGAAAGGGTCTTGTTGAGGGAGATACTGACGTCCCCCGTCCGCCACGGGAAGCGGAAAACGAGGGAGATGACAATAAACACGGTTCTTCCGGATGGATAGTGATCATGAAGTTTGTTTATTTTGCGTCAGGTAAGAGAGATATAGGTAGGTCGGACAGGAAACGAAGAAAAAGAGAAAAGAGCAGGTGGGGGCCTAAGAAGAGAGAAAAAAAAAAAGAAGAGGAAAATCCAATTAATTTTTTTACTCCTGAGCGAACTCAGCGGGGGCGGCACCCTCCTGGCCCTCGGTGGCCTGCTGCTCGGCCAGACGCTGCTGCTCAGCGGCCTGCTGGGCGGCAAGAGCCTTAGCACCGTAGTCCTGGCTGATGGGCTGGAGAATGGGCTGCTCCTCCTTGGGCTCGATGATGGTGACGGAGTCAGGGAGGGTCTTCTGGGGGCCGGCCTTGCCCTCGGGGTCAGAACCGCGCATGATCTTGACCTTGATACCGAGGACACCCTGGCGGAGGAGAACGTGGCGGGTGGCGCTGTCGATGAACTCCTTGGCGGGCTGACCGGAGTGGATCATGAAACCGTCCTGTGGAGAAAAAAAACCGTGTTAGTCTCGGAAACCTTTATGTTCGAATGCACATCATTTTCATGACGTGCAACCGCAAGCTCGACGAATTTGGTCCCGATCACCCTCGCGCAGTCGTAAATCGCTTCGCATGTCGCGCTCGCGGACAAACTGCGTCGATCCATCCGGCTGCTGTATCGAGACCATATTCCGTGGCTGCTTCAGGGTGATTTTATCGGCAAAAACGTACAGTGAACTTCATGGACTTGGCACGGGCAGCACGGAGCTTTCCGGAAACGACGACCTCGCAACCCTTGGCACCGCTCTCCATGATGAATCTGAGGACACCGTAGCAGGCACGGCGGACGGCGAGACCGTTAAGGAGCTTGTAGCGGAGGGACTCGCACTGAGCGACAGCGGAGAGACCGCGGTTCTGGACCTTGGCGGCATAGAGGGAGACAGAGTTCTCGGGGAACTTGAAGCGCTTCTGGATGAGGGAGGTGAGCTCGCGGATGCGGCGACCCTGCTCACCGAGAACCTCCTGGGTGTGGGTGGCGCGGATGACTGTAGCAAAAAGAACATCCGTTAGCAACCGATTCGTGTTTCCCTTGGTGTTTTCCTCCATTGTTGATATTCCAACTTGTCCCCAATCCATATCCACAATTTATTCCAAGCTCCTCCTCGCACTGAACCATCAATTGTTTCCATCCTCTCGGTTTTTCCTCGGACATTCTCCCTTCCATCTCTTTTTCCGATTTCAAAACAAGATAAAGCAAATCAAATCGGGCGACGTACTGATGTCGGTGACGGTGGGAGTGACACGGACTTCGACACCGGAGTAACCCTCCTCAGCCAGCTCGCGCTGGAAGAACTCGTTCAACTCGGCATAGAAGACACCGTCGGCGACGAACTTGCGGCGCTTCGAAATAGCTCCCTGGACAGCAGCCATGTTTGCGTTTCTGGGTGGTGAATTGGCGAAAGAAACGGCCGAGAACGCGGGTGGTTGAAGGGGGGGTAGTCGTTCGAGGGCGAATTGGTCGGCGGCGGTCAAGTCAGTTTTGAGAAGGTCGGCGGTAGTGGGCAGTTTTTGGCTTTAGGGCTTGCTCATCCCTTTTCGGGTTAGGGCTCAACCTCGCTTGCTGCTCCGCGGGAACCTTTCCTTTCTGGGTAAGCTTTCCCCCTCCCGAGTCCCGGGCCCTTTCTGTAGTTTCCAGTTTAGATCCCCCCCGGTATTCCAGCCTGAGTATGCAGGCATCAACTGCTACAATAACATAAGTAACAACATACTCAGTACAACATTCAAACTTTCGGTCTTTCGGTCTCTTTTCTACTCTCTTCTTCTCTCTTTATACTTACTGCCCCTTGGGGTTCTCTCCCAGACTTTGAGGAAGTGGATGGGTCACCTTCTAAGTCACCATCAATCTGTCAAGAAACACTTCTTTACAGATCCAGCGGGGTTGTGCAACCCCCCACATGGGTGGTACTCGGCATGTTTCCTCTCTTTTGGCCTCGACTAGACTATGCACTGGTCATCCCGGCCTTAGAACTGTAGCTCTACCGACGAAACCAAGACAGAATATGCAGCGTCAAAAAAGCAAGACTAAGGACACAATTGCTAGATAACAAACAGAAGACTCGCCGCCTTTTATAGATTTGCCTGCCTAGACCGACTGCGACGCAATGCGTCAATTCATCAGTTTGAAGGCCGACTGGTGTCTCTACTCCTTCATTGCATCTCAAGCTCCATGCGATTCATGCTTTTCGTATCCTGGTTGTTCTCTTTGCTTTGGGGGAAGGCCAAATTAGAGATTCCCGCAGTCACAGTTGCGATGCCGCTCGGTGGGGCGTTGTTAGCATCTTTGCCAGCGGAGCCAGCGCCGACAGAATGGTTAGCAGTCTCCATCCCAGTCAATACTGGCGACCGCTGAGCACTCGGAGTCTCACGGGGAACCGATAACCCCGAGCCAGGGGCCCGAGGGCCGTTCATTTCAGCATCGGTTCTACCAAATGCTTCGCTCCACCACCGCACTTCATTGACGCGTGGGAAGACTAGACGTTCCTTTCCACGTTTGTGATCGTCAATCTGCGGGTCATAGTCAGGGTTGAGGAATTGTTCCCTCCGTGCCAGGAAGTAATCCCAAACGCTCCGAGTACGCCCTTTGGCGTTCCACTCTACCCGCTCCTTCTCACTGTTAAAGAGGAATGTTCCGAATTGACACGAGTACAAGTGGTACAATAGTCGTCGCAGGAACCGTTCATTGAACTCGAACCGGGTAGGGTGCTGGTAGAGTAACTGATAGGTTGCATCCAGGAACTGGTGGAAGACCGGGCTTGTTTCCTTGACCTTGGTTACCTCCTTTTCCACGGGTGTTGCTTTAGGCACTGAAAGCTTCTTCGCATTGTCGCCGTCATAGGATTGCATCTCCCCATCCGACTCTCCAAGAGAATCACGACTGTTGTTGTCTCTGTTGAAAAATCCCTTGGCGCTAAGGAAAGCATTCTCGATAGCTCTACTGGCACCACCAGCCTCGCCAAATGCTCGATTCGAATCACCTCCAATCCGTTCGTTCTCAATCTGGAACCACTTTTCGCTGTTGAGATGTCCGGCCCTGTGCCGGAACATGTGCCCGAATGATAGCCAGTCCTTTTCTACCAACACCATAAAGCCCTCTAGTGTGCGGAAGTACGGGTCGAGGCAAAGTTGACTCAATGCGCTCAACTGACTCGTTCGATCCCATCCGTCTGAGCAATGGATCAAAACATGCGAATGCTGGAGCCCAACCTGCCGGGCAATCAGACCCGCGCCATCTAGTACCGTCGAAATATGTTTCAGCCAATTGCTCCGTGCAAGTTGTTCCTTATTGGGCCCTAAGGGAGTCACATCAGAGTCCTTGAGAGCATCGATCACTTTGTTGAGGGAGTCTCTCATCACGTGGATGTTGTCGATTCCGAGGTACGCCTTGGTAGCGAACTTGTAGTTGTCCATATTCTCCGACCCAAGCCCTACAGCCTGCATTGCAAAAGCGTTGACGGTTGGACGAGCATCAACAATAAGATTGCGCTGCTGGGCTCCGTAGATGTGGGGCTTTTCCTCCGGGTCGCCGGCAAAAGATGCCAGCATTTCATCTTCCAGTTCTTCGGCGTTGGTCAGGTCAGCCAGCATTTGACTAGTGGACGGATCACTCGATGTCGAACTGGAGGATTCCGGCTCCAGATTCGGCGGAGTGAAGTTTGCGAGCGGTCGTTCGGGGCGGGAAGTCGAGAAGATCGCGGCGAGCAACTTCTCGTCCTGAATGCTTCGGTTTTGGCGCACACCCACCAGCGGCTGCGAGCTTCGTGTGATGGAGCAATTGTTCACAGGGTGCAGATACGTCAAAGCGGGTACTCTTGCTCTTGATCGATATTTGCCAGCATGGTTGAGCGTGATGTCCGAAATGGTAGTCGGCACAGGTATGAGAGCAGGGTAGGTCGCAGAGAACTGAGGTTCAATGGTTAATGATGTAGCAAACTCCGTTGTTTTCTCAGGTCACACTTGCCCCATAATCAGCGTTTAACTGAGATACCCGCCAACCCGAGCCATTCTGGTCCACGCCTTGCCGAGCCCACTCCTTACGGGCGTCATACAATTCCCAACCATTGAACTTCTGCTCGGGGGGAGGCGGCTGGTAGGAAAAAGCATACAGCTTATCGATGCGTCCAACCTTGCAGGTCCAGCACTTTATAGTTTCGTATACATCTCGGGCCTTGCTCTCGCTAGTGAAATAGAAGCAAACAAAGGTGAAATCTCGACATCGTAGCCGGATTGAAGATGGCTGGCGGGCTGCGGCGGGGGTGGGGCGATAGGTACAGAAGGAGATAATTGGATATGTGATCCAGAGCTCCTTTGACCGGCCAGCAGCATTGGGGGTTTGGGTTTTATCGGTCGAGGGAGGGATGTAGGAGAAAATTATATGGTGAGAGGTAAGATGGAGTGTACCGACGACCTGTTCACCGCGACGCGCCAAGGTCACATCTTCAACCTGGGGAATCATCGACAGAAGAGCGTCAGTTTGTGTTTCAGATTTATCCGTTCTCCACTGTGATGGGACTAACCTTAGCAACTCGTGTTCTCTCCATGCCTTAGCTGTCACTGTCTCCGCATAAGCTTCATGGCTGGGGGGGGGGGGTTGCAACAATTGAGGTTCAGTGCGCCGGCACGGTCGGTAAGTATGACGACAGGCAAAAGAACACAAAGAGAGATGACAAAAAGAACTATCTGAACACAAGAAGGAAGGACAGAAACAAAAACCCCAGATTGTTGAAGATTTGTTGAAGGGGAGAAGGATAACAAACATTAACTTGCAACAAAGTTGGAGAGGGGGGTTAATTTCAGTAGCGGGCACGGACAACTCGGCCTAATGCGGAGCCCCTCGCCTTTCTCGCTACAAATACGTACAGTACAGGTCCGATGATGGCTGCTGCAACTACGTCAATCTGCCCACCCATGTGATCTACTACCATTGCCCCCCTGTAACTTGTAACTGACCATACTTCGTACACTAATTCATGCCAACCACAAGTCACTAATATCCTTGGTCAGTCTCAAAAGAGAATTCGCACTGCTCTTGCATGCTCAATTGAAGCCTTTGGCTAGTCATAAATCCAGTACAGATCAACATGATCGTTTGCTTGTGAAGCATTTCCCAATTAGGAAATCCACCTGGCTTCAGTGCAAATTGACAGCGATCAGCTCCCCAACTAATAGAATCTCCATGTGACATTATCGACTTGTGAACTCGAGCTATCACCGGTCCTTCTCTCGTCTATTGCTGTTCATGAGCAGGATAGCAGTTTCTCTGAATATCTGTGGCGACAGTCTGCACGCACTACTGATGATTACTGCCAGCATCAACACTCTGTTTACCACCTGCGATTTTCAACACTACCGTTAAGTCAACTAACAAGCAGCATACTTGCTCGATCTCTAATCCAACACTTCTCATTATTCGCGGATAAATGTCAGATCTATACTGTCCACTCCCCCCTCGGGGCCAAGATATAT
Organism: Aspergillus fijiensis CBS 313.89; assembly: GCF_003184825.1. Lineage (NCBI taxonomy): Eukaryota > Fungi > Ascomycota > Eurotiomycetes > Eurotiales > Aspergillaceae > Aspergillus > Aspergillus fijiensis. Next base: position 566,224 of record NW_024468994.1, on the reverse strand, counting down.
TTCGCTTCCGTCGCTTCTACGGAGTGAACTTCGGATCTACCTTCACACAAGGCCCGTCCCTCCACCAAACCACCGCGCCAAACGAGCTAGAAGCACTAACAAGGTCTGTCTCACCCCTTCATAAGATCTCAAACCCTTGCATCATGAGTTGAACCTAACCTAAACAGCTCCATCGAAACGAATGGACTCGAATCCACCACCTCAACATGGCAATCCCACTGGCTTTCCGCCCTGCCAAACGACGAGCTGCTCTGGCTCAGAGATACCTGCCACTGCAACACGATCCAACTGCCCCTTGGATTCCTCACCCTCGGTCCTCTCTTCAGCCAAGGAACCCCCTTCGAGGGCGCCCCATCCGAGGTCTACACGCGCTGCTGGTCCGCCATCAAGCATCTCATCGAGCGGTGCCACGCCCACGGAATCGGGATCCTGCTCAACTTCGACCTTACCACCAACGGGGTAGACCTCCGCTCCAGCCCCGAGCGCCTCGCACTCGCCCGGGACTGTATCGCCTTCGTAGCCCAGGAGGTAACCTTCCACGCCCTGCACGGGGTGGTCGGTCTACGGATCTCTACATCAAAGGAGACGCCGAGGCCGGGTTCCTCCAATCTCCGCGACTGGTACGAGGAGATCCGGATGATAGTCGGCGCCATCGACGAGTTTCTGCCACTGTACATCGGCGATAACAGCCCCGCGGGGACCGAACTCTTCCGTGACTGCGAGACGCTGCTCCACCACCAACTACCCCAGGCCGACTCTAAACAGCCAGCACCGGCAGGAAGGGCGACCTTAAACTTACCCCCGGCGGCCCCCGGCCATCTGCTACTCTCGCGGGACGAAGTCCAGACAAAGGCCCAGCAAGCCCGGATCGAGCGGCCGCAGTTACTGAGGGAGGCCTTGGCGCACCGGGAGGGAGAGGAGGAGGAAGTGAAAGGGGAGAAGGGGGAGAGGGCAAAGGAGAAATACTGCCACCGTGCGGTCGGGCGGCAGAGTTTCGTCCACGGCTGGGATCTGGGATACAGCGATGCGCTGCGGTTTTTCGATGCCGCGGTGGAAGGGCTGGTGCCGCAGCGCGAGGGGGCGGACAGGATCGGGGAGGTGGAGTTGTGGGCTCGTCGACGGGCAAGCGACGTTGCACGGCTGGAAGGGAACCATCGGGCCTGGGAGTTGGGGCTTCGACGGGGAATTGCCGATTTTAATCGGTTCGTGGGCATTTGAGCTGGTTCTTTTTGATCCCCCTCCGCGTCGATGTAATGTTGCATATGGGTTCGTCGGGCTCCGGTGTTATCGAAAGTGATGTGGACTAGCTTTGATTCGGGCAAATGGTAGTATACTGCTCTGTCATCGGCCACAAAAAGTGGCTGGACAGAAGCATGGGTACAGTACTCTTCAGGCGCCCGAGACTCGGACCTGCGTTTATTTTCTCCCCGCAAGCACTGAGCTGAGCCTATTCCATTAGTTCTCTCGTAGTATACATGCCTCATGCCAAAAGTCCCCCCAAGAAATATAAATACATGAAAATGTGGTCTAATCCTATACGCCAGAAGACACTTTTTGGGATCTAGAACACCTCCGGACCTTCAGAGGCCGCCTCCGTTTGGCGGGCCATATCCACGTCAAACGCCAAATTGCATGCAGATTTATAGAATTCATGGAAACCATCCTCAACCACGGGGTCAGTCGCGCCAGGAACGGCGTTCGATAGGGCCGAGTCAGGGTTCCCGATGTCCTTTCTCAAAAAGAGCTCGGTGACACGATGAGGCAAGAAAGGCCCACTCTCGTAGTATGAGTAGTTGAGCTGCTGGCCGCCGTAGTTGTATCTGTGGACCCGAGTGCCTCGGGCGTCGTTCACCGGCAGGAAAATGTAGTCTGCCGTCAAGGTTTCACCTTCTGTGGCCGGGGTCTGGCCCAGAAGCTTACGAGGAAGGGTGATTTGAGTGAAGCTGGGAAGAGGTACTTCGCTACCGCTGGACTCGAGAGACTGACGGAAAACCTTTCCCAGGCTCTCCTCAAGTGCACCTAATGATGGATCGATTGCGGAGCCCGTAGGAAGCTCATGGGTCAAGCGTCGGCTGAATCGGAGATCGAGCCCGTTCTCTGGGAGAAGAAAATCGAGTTTGCTTTCAGCTAAAACCACCTTGGCGCTCTGAAGGGCAAATTCAGGGCCGGTGTAAAATGGAGACTTGGAAGTATTCACTGTGACTTCCACCTCGAGTTGCGGGAAGACCTGGGCATGGAAAGCTGAAGGAACCAATCGGATGCGGTGCACCTGTTGCTCATCGGACCTCTGAGGCACCAGATTGTTCAAGAACGGTGCCGCACGAGGTATATCTGTAGCGAATGTACGTGGGAGGGACAGCCGGCCAAGTTGAGGCGCGCTGACCGATGTCTCCTCAAAGGTAGGCTTGCGGAGGAAAAGACATTTTCCAACTGCCGCAGTGACCGACTCACAGGTATCGGTGGGATTCTCGATGCCAATGGTCTTGTTGAAATTGGGATTCCGAAGCAATTTGAGAAGCACATTGGACAAACGGAACTGATGCTTGTTAAAAAATTTGCGCCTTTCTAACAGGGAGCCGGGTGTCAAGACCTCGCCGGTCTCATGTGTAACCGCCCATCTGAACCACGAATGTCGTCGATCAAACCATGGTGTGTTGAGCTCAGGGTCGATTTTATTGATGCTAGCCATTTCGGTAGCAGGCATGTATGTACTGAACGGGGTAGGATGGTTGTTTGTGCTATGCCATGCAAGATGCAGCGTCCTGTGAGCATCATCCGCCTGCTGTTTGTTCTCAGCAAGATAGAACATCCGCCTGGGTGTTTCTGATGTCTTCCCATCAAAGGTCACCCCATAAGTCTTGTTGAGCCAAGATAAAAAGTCAGGGCTTTTGACGCGGGCATTAGCAGTTATGTCGTTCTCGCTGACTGGTAGCGTGAGGCCTTCCTCCTTTATTCTCATGGTGGCGTCACGAACGATGTCCCTGATGGACTCACATGCTTCCTGTCGTCCGGTTACCCTCATAATCTGTAAAACCTGGGAGACATCGATTTTAACATCGTGTAACACAGCGAGCTCCTCAAACGAGAAGTTTTCGGCGTTCAGCAGCGTATGAAATGCGGTGTCAGGCATGGGGATATCAAGCTGGCCGACTTCGCCAGCGATACTCAGGTGCCAGCAATCCCGAAGAATTTTCTCAGCAAAAGCATCCTTCCCTTTCAAACCCTGAAGTGCTCCAGTTCGGATAGAAGCACGTTTGGGTACCAACTCCATGAGATTCATCACCCCAGGTAGCCAGTGTTTGCCTTCAGAGTCACCCTGGAGTGTGTCTTGGCCTTCCTTGTCGATTCGTTGTTGAATGTAATCAGAGAGTTGTGAGATCTTGAAGGATGAGCGAAGGTTATATCTAAGATCATTCCAGTCGGCGCGTGTTAATTTGTCGTAGGGTTGGTAAGGAGAGCCTAGCTCGTCAATGTGTGCGATATAGAGATCTTCATCGGCAAAAGCGGCGTCTTTCTCCAATTCCTTCAGCATAAAGTGCTCGCCCTTGGATTCTTCCGACGAGTCTTTCTCTGCGATAATCTGCGAGCGTCTGCGACGTTTGCGATCCTGGATAACCACGACCTGAGCCGGGTCTCCCAGAGAACGCACCGAGATTGGTATCGTGTGGCTCTTCGATTTCTGTCGTCTTACTTGCTCTTTCTCGCTCAAGACACGACGCATGCGCTTGATGCGGCCGTGCCGACGTCTGGACTCCTCTGCTTCAAGGTCGTCTAAAGAAAAGAAGCCCCCGACGCTATCGCCCGGATCGTCCGTGTATTTGTCGGATTTGAATCGAGCAATAACATTGCGCCTGCGCAATGGAAGGGTGTTTTCCGTTCTGCAATAGGGGCGCAGCGGACATTTAAGGAGCCCTACTACTCCTTTCGACGACCGGGAATTCATATGGATGACGAGGCGTTGGGGTGAATCTCGGAGTCTGAAATCTCGCGTGATCGAAATCTTGAAGCTCAAAAAGAATGGAGGCAATCGCCGAGGACGCTAGTCCTAAAGCAGAATAGCCATGTCAGCTTCCGGGGGGGCTTCGGCTCATCCACTTTTCTACTCTTTGATTAGGCTTGTACAATACGGAAAACCATTTCTGTCTCTCACCATGACCAATCTTTAAGACACCTTTCAATTCAGGATTTGCAATCGACACTGAGACTATGTACAATTGATGGGATACAACTTGTGGTTTTGTCAACCGACTTCACAAACTTCACAACCGCCGCGATTCACTCTTTGCTTGCAATTTCCCAACTCCGTAGGTCTTCGCGGACATCGAACTCGGATAATTCGTGGTCCGCATTACGACTTTTCCAGCTCCTCCCTCTTGGATTGTCGTGGAGCTGTTGTTCGATGCTTCCATCTTTCCTAGTATGATCCGCGCTCGAACTCATCTCGGACACCTTTGGTTCATTCCGGAAATGGTTGCTGGATGAGCTCCGAGGTCGCTTCTCGAAGCTACTAGGCGACAAACGATTCTCCGTCGAAGCTTGCCTTATGCCCGTCCGGCTATACGGGGAAAGCCGGTCAGCGTGGTGATCTGTGGAGTTTGCAAACGGCGAGTGCTGGTTCTCTGCCCAGCTGATGCTCCCGGCAAACAACTCTTCAATCAGCTTATCCGCCGGTAGGTCATCGGCTCTCGAAATCCAAGAAGCGGCCAGAGTACGGCGATACATGTCCTGCATGTCAGTGACCTCTCTGCTCTGGGAATTTATGGACGGCAGCCTGCCAAGGTCGTCGTGCTCGCCTTGTTCGGTAGAGACAACACCGGCGATCCCTCCGAACACCATCGCTGATTTGAGGGGGGGCCTGGAGGAGGTCAAATTGTCAGTCCGCAAATACTCCAGGTGATGTCTAGATGCGACGGTCGAACGCACGTAACAAAGTTCCGATCACCCTCAACCTGGCGTAGAGCTATCCCGACCTTAAGCGTGCTGTTGACTTTGCTGTCCTGCATCAAGTAGCGCCTGACAATGCCCTCATCGTCGTCACTCTTGTCCACATATTCTGACAAGTTGAGCCTGATCTTTCCCAGAAGGCTCTTCTCATTATTATTTCCTCCTGACGCAAACTCTTGTATAACCTCGAAGTATAGTTCGCATTCGTGAAGCGTCTGGTTTCGATCGATCGTCAGTCGGACTTGCAGCACTTTCTCGTAGTTCCAAGATGCTCTGTGGTCTATAATGACCGCTTTGTCGGTATGCCCATGATGTTCGGGCGCACACCCAGAAGGAAGGCGCCACTTGACAAACGCTGTGCCATTCACAAGGGGTACATTGTTGAGATCAATGACCTGAGAGAAAGCCCTCAATTGTCAGCTCCAGATAACGCTTGCGATGGGTTCTTGACGGGGAAGTCCTTACTCTCAGCACCAATTCAAATTTAGGCTATGACCGGATATCAGCACTCGCAACTCTTAAGTACCGACACAAGCAGTCCCACTTACTCTCCTGTTCTTCGGGACTAGCATATCGCGCTCAAGAGTCAGCGCAAGAGATTCAGGAGAGAGATGAGGTCACAGCGCCCTGAGGTGTCATATGCAAGAGTCGGGCGCAAACGCAGAAAACATACCAAAAGCCTGCATAGCTGGTAAGCTCAAGGCCTACAGTTCAAGACCCTAATAGGTTCACTCGTTTCATCAAAATCCCCAGACGGTTTTCAGAGCAATCCACACTTATCACGATAACGTCGCCGGTCGACACCATCTCCGATACGTCCGACGGCTCTCCCCACACGCCTTCCGTGCGAAGGCGGCATATCTAGCAATACTGTCGGCAGAAACTGACCGCCCTTAACGATGTTTGGCGGTGAATCATTGAGTCCGCAGCAATTGCGTCCGAGACAAAACTGGCCGAGCTTCAGCAACACTCTCAAGCCAAGACACGATCGCGCGCGAGAAAACTTGGTGTTGGCGCACGCAAAGCTATTCCAGCTCTCTAGCACGCTTCTTCACCCCGTGAAAAATCAAAGTGAATGCGCCGCCTCCAGCCGCAATGGATCAGCAACAACTCCCCCTCTCGCCGCCTTCTGAGCCGACACCGTCGCCTGCAGCCAAGTTGGTCCCGCTCGACTCGCCGCTTCGCACGACTCCCATCCACGAACTTCTCTCGAGCATCCGTGTTCCCGGCCCACCTCTACAGCCACACCAGTATAATCCAGTCACCTGTGAGCCAATCGAAATGGATGAAGTGGTGCGCGCGCAGCTCGAGCAACTACGCCAAGAGTTCCCCTCGCCCGAAGCGGCACTGAAAGAACAAGAGCAGGTCGCAAGGGAGATCAGGCAGAAGATGGAAGAGGCCGAGAAGAAGCGCGAAGAGGTTCAGAAAGCGATGGATAAGAAGATCAAGGAGCGAAACACGGAGATGAAGGTCCTCTCGAAATATCAGAAGGTCAAGGCCTCGGACATCCCGTCCTGAGAGCAGAACCCGCAGAAACGACATGCACAGATTCGCGTAAACATCGTCGCACAACCTATCTGCCCGACCGCCACCAATCTTGCAACTCAAAGTGAAACTCGCGCCATGCAAGAAACAGCGCAGTTCGCCGCAAGTACCGCAATCATAAGCATTGCGTGCATGATGGAAGCCATATTCCGCACGACAGAGCCTGCTGGGGGTCTGGCTTCATGACACATCGACGACTAGTACTTATTCATCTCGTGGACTGGATGAATGTCCATTTCGACTTTACCTACCAAGTCTTTGGCCGCAAATATGGATTTTCCTCTAAGACCGGCTGTCGGGTTTTGCACTCCACGGAGTCTCCCGTCTGCCCAAGGGAAACAACGAAATAAAATGCTACGAGCTGCTACGAGCTCGGAGGGAACGTGTGGCAAGAGTCCAAATGAACGACTTGATTCTGAAGGAGACGCTCCTCAATCGTGGGCTATTCACGGATTACAATTAAGCATGTATCACAACCACATCAACGACGCAGATCATCACGAACAAAGAAATACAATTCATCGCATGGTTGGTCATCAACAAGTAACTCCGCCGTCAGCGAAGTGAACAATTTTCCCGAATTTTATGCTCACAAGGTGCCCAGCACCTTGACTAGAGCAGGAAGCAACTATGAATTGTCAGTTTCTAGCTTTCATTTAAGTTTAATACGTAACAAGGTCTTACCTCAGAAGCATCCTCAATGAGCACCTGCGTTTCGTTGACAAACTTGGGCGTCAGCAGGTTGTTAGCCTGACCAAGCAGGCCCCCGACTTCACCAAGCAACTCTGGAGAAAGGATTGGCGACACGTCGTCAATGAGATCGCGCGTCTCGTTGACAAATTTGGGTGTCAACAAGTATGTGGCATTGCCGAGGAGGAAGTTCACTTTTTCAAGCAGAGCAGGCGTGACGGCAGGTGACACGTTGTCGATCAAAGTTTGAGTCTCTTCGACAAACTTGCTGGTCAACAATTTATTGGCATTTTCGAGGAGACCGCCGACTAGGCCAAGCATATCAGGAGATAAGATCGGCGAGATTCCGTCAATCAAACCTTGGGTCTCATTCACAAACTTTGGCGTCAACAGGGCGTTGGCATTGTTGAGCAGACCTCCTACTTCGGAGAGCAGCTGGGGTGTGAACACAGGGGAAATGTCCCCAATCAACGTGCGGGTCTCCTTGACGAAGTCGGGCGTCAGCAAGTCATTCGCATGTCCCACCAAGCCTTGTGTCTCATCAACGAAGCCTGGGGTCAGCAAGGAGGTGGCGCTATTCAGAAGCTGGCCGACTTCCTTGAGGCGGGCAGGAGTGAAGACAGGCGCCACCGCGCCAATCAGGCACTGAGTCTCATTGACAAATGTCGGCGTCAGAAGTTCATTGGCGTTGCTCAGTAAGCCAGCAACCTCTCCGAGAATAGCGGGCGTCAACACAGGAGCAACTGAATGGATCAAGCTCTGGGCTTCGTGAACAAATTGGGTCGTCAGCAATGTATTAGCGTTACCCAGTACAGAATTGACCTCCCGGAACAGCTCAGGTGTCAGAGCAGGTCCGACTGTTTCAATTAATGATTGCGTTTCGTTCACAAATCTGGGCGTCAAGAGTCCATTGGCGTTGCTGAGCAAGGTGCCAACCTCCCCTATGAGTTCGGGAGACAGTATAGGAGCCACGGCCTTGATCAATGACTTGGCCTCCCTGACAAACTCGACCGTCAAAAGACCATTGGCGTTGTTGACTAAGGTTCCGACCTCCTTCAGTAGCTCGGGGGTCAACAGGGGCGTAACAGCCTCGATCAGCTGCCGAGTTTCCTTGACAAAGTCGGCCGTCAGCAACTGATTGGCATTGCCAATCAGACCGTTGACCTCTTTGACAAACTCTGCGGTGAGAAGCTCATTGCCATTGTCGAGCAACACGGAGACCTTGTGGAACAGCTGGGGTGTAACCAGGGGGCCAACAGAAGCGATCAATTGCTGAGTCTCGTTAACGAAATTCGGCGTCAGCAGATGGTTCGCATTGTTCAACAGAGTGAGCAGTTCGTTACTCAACTCTGGAGTCAACAAATTGTAGGCAGTGTCGAGCAAGGACTTTGTCTGGTTTGTTGTCTTGTCGTCGAACAGGTATGCGAAGTGGTGAAAGAAGGACTCAATGTCCGTGAGCAGCGAGGGGTCCAAGAGGCCAAAAAGGCCACTCAAAAGGTCAGGTTTCTTTGTTTCAGAGCTTTGAGGAGCTGTGGTTGTCTGAGACCCCGAATTCTGTGATGGACTTGAGCCTGCTCCGTCCTTTGCAGTAGAATCAGAGTTGTGGCCCCCTCCGAGAAGGCCACCAACCAGACCAGATAAGAGGTCTCCGTGAGCACTTTGTGTGGGAGCGGCTTCTGCCGCGGTGGATGGCTGCTGGGACACGCCATTGGCAGCTGCCTGCTGTTGGGCAGCATTCCCATATGACTGCTGGCCGACGGGAATTGCGTTATGTTGATTGGTATTGACACTCGCACTGGGTTGCTGTTCGTTTTTTGCCGTTCCTGTCGTATCTACTGCCGGGATTGCTGCATTCGCTGATGGACTCACTACCCCTTGAGCGTCTGGCTGTGCAGCCACGGCTGTTGAGGTTGGCTGAACCGAGGTTGCCAACGAGGTGCCAGACAGCACGACGGCCGAAAGAAGAGTCGATGAGAAGCGCATAACGAGAGGATGCGTTTATCAACACAAGGTTAGCAACGAAGGAATGGAGGTGCTGGATCTAAATGAATGCAGATTGCCAGTGCTCCTTATATGGTTCGAACTTCTCGCTCAAAATCATCGTCGAATTGGAGCCAGGGTCCTATCAAACCTTCAGTGAGATGAACAGGATGGGATGGTGTGTTTCGTTTGGGCTCCTACATCCCTTCTCGGTAGCATGGCCGTTGCGGTTCGCTTTCCGTCCGTGATCCAAGGGGATAAAGTTCGCTTCCGCAGCACAGCCGTGGTTTGACCAGGAGTGGACTATGCTTCTCGCAGTAAGTGCTCTCAAGGCTATTTAAGGAGTCCTCGCGGAGAAGTAACTCCGTGTCTGGGTGGATTACAACAAGAGATCATTATTTGGTCTTTGGAGGCAGTCTACTTTTTCCGCTTAGGCTCAATGCCCCGGTGATCGACAGGGACGTGTTTAGCATCCGTGGGGACGATAAGATGGCAGGAACAAGGCATTGTCTCTGGTCACTGGGATATGAGCGTTCCCTCAAAGAGAAACATATCCAAATGCACGGGCCATAGCAAGTTCAACTTGGTACCTGGCTGGATGACGATGTCGCTGCGACATTTATGCATCGTCCGAGGCGTTATCTTCTTGAATGATTGAGAAGATAGGCATCTATAAAAACTATTCTCCCTTCCCACCGTTCAACAAGCAAACCTAGACACCTTCTTCTTGGAGTTACTGTAGTCTTTTCCTGAAAGCCGTGGCTATTGCTGCTGTAAACTGTGTCAAAAACCCGCACGAACGATTCATCCATTCAACCCCAATACCGAGCAATTCAACTCCAGCATCAAGCACTGAACTGCCAACAGAACCAACTCGGTGACATGTGATCTCCTAGGCGAGTCGTGGTTGTAGAGCGGACGGTTCTTATTGCTTCGGAACCAGCAGAAAAGTCTGAAATTGAGGCACCGTTTCACAATGGCATTTAACTTTGATGCTTAAGGGTGTCGCAACGGGACTCGCGCCGTGATTCTTCGCTTCGCGGGAGGGTAAATCTTAGCTCGATTGGAGCAGAGGGAGAAAAGGAATCTTGGAGCAATTATGACCTTTTGTCATAACGCTGAAGAACGAAGACCCTGCTTAAAAAGTGGGCCTTCAATAAGTAAATTGGGCTTCTGGGTCAGGTGGTTGTATTTTCCCGTGGCTGTTCGCTGAAGAGATACAGGAAGCTAAACCCAGGGGTCAAACTGTATCTACAGAATTCGTTCAAAATAACGAACAGCTTATTGCCTGAGCGAACAAGAACCAATGGCCTTTGACGAACCTGCACCGAAGATCATGTACATACCAAGAGCATCCAGAGCTGTTTGTTATTTGGGTAGAGGGGGGGAGAATAATTTGCCTCAAAAATCAGACCCAGAAATATGGTTTGGATCGAACCAAGCGGGCCCCGAATATCTCCAAGAGCCTAACAAGCTGATACAAACCCCAACATTGAGCCCGCAGCGCACAGGCCTGAAGCATCGCTCTTTCTTTTCCGTGTTCAGAGCTTGTTTTGTTTGTCTTGTTGGACTTGCTGTCCCTTTTTTCTTTGCACATATAAGTACCCATCCTCAAGCTGTGGCCCATATCTAGCCACTACTCGCTATGTTCCTTAACCTGCTATAGTCATCAATCCCTATGCACAACGACAGCATATTATGCTTATGCTGGTTGTTTACGCCGGTTGGCACCCCGTTGAGTATCCCACCTTGTTTAGATTCATTATCAACTCTTGCTCAAACCGATCCCGGCCGCCGTGGCCTGACGCGGATCATTCTCATATCCCCTTCGCTGAAGGGATTGATCCGGCTGGAAGTCGCGAGGCTGTTGTCTTCCCTGATCCACCATGCCTTTTTAGACCATCATCGCTAGTCGTGATCGGATCGTCTTATCTGGATGGGTGGTGCTCGGGAGGAATCGATCACGGTCGTTCCTGTTTGGGTGGTGGGTTTGAATTCGCAAAGGGGAAGAGATAGTGGAGTTCAGTCGAAAGAACTGGATCGGTGGAGCTGTGTGTATAGTTGGGGTAACTTGTTGTTAACTTGACGATAAATGGTAAGTGGTTAAGCTGATTGGTACCTTAGATTGTAGATGGATAGGTGGATGACGCAGCTAGACAAGACAATAGAGGTGTAGTGAGAGGTTATTGATCCTCCAAGACCATGTGAAGCTAGTATCTCTCTCATACGTCTCCACCAGAAATGGCTGGAGTCTCTCTCTGGTGTGTCGCAAAGTTGCTCAAGTTCTGGACGAACGTTGCTTCTGACTGTTGAGGACCGCTGGATTGGCTAACGCAGAATCGGACCGCCGCGCCGCGGTGCAATTGGTTTCATTCCCTCCTTCCGCATCCACCTGAGATGACATTGACTCTGGCTCAGTCAGATCTGACGGACGGTGAGACATTATCACCATTGACCACGCAAGACACTCCAGTGAAGCTATGACCAGCTACAGCAAGACCCAATCAGGAATCATGCGACTCATCGTCGCAGATCAGTCGAGACCTATTCCCCAGAGTCACCTTGCGGAAGCAAAGACACGAATAATTCTGAGTGTAATTCAAGCCAACTACGGGCTCTTGATGTACAACATCCCAATGAGCTCGAGCGAAGTGTGCCAAAGCCAAAGTATCATGACTACTCGCACATGCCATACTCTTTCTAAACTTTCAGTTTTCACGGCTCGTCGTTCCTTGCAACAATTAGGTGCTGACGCCGGGTTGATTCGCCAAAAAAAAAACGGTCCGATCACAGGCAATACCAGTCCTTCTGTGTCGCACCTTTCAAATTAGATGAAGGGAGCTTGGCCATCGTGGTTGTTGTTTGTCGAATTCGAACTAGTCGTCATGAATGGAAAAAATACCATTTGCTCACCCTGACAAGACAAAATCGCAGCACGACCCCCCATCCTATTTGTCTCGGCTCGAAGTCTGAGCAGATCCTGTCTCAGTGAAAAATATGCAGCGAACCATGTTGGGTAGTGGTGCCAGAGATCCGAGAGTACGAGGACGGGTTCTGGCCAGCATCGAGGTCTGAAAGTGTCACCAGCTTTTGATGTCGTATCCAAGCCCAGACTGGAATCCCACTGATCTCATCCCAACAGGACTGAATCCAGGCCAGTCGATCTACGCTCTCAAAAGGGCTAGCCGAACACATGACCAAAATCATATGCATTGTCAGCAGCGCCCAGTGGGTCTCGCACACCCTCTTGTTCAGATGAGGGAGGGGAAAGACCTCAGGCTCCCGGCAACCTGCATATTCACCTCCGTGCGGTTTACGGAGTACGGAGTACTAATTCCGTCTTCCCCTCATGGTCATCGATTGAAACACGGAGCAGGGGTGAGCCTCGGTGAGGCAGCCTGTATTGGACGGTTGCAGGGCTGGTCAGGGACTAAAGTCTGACTGGGTTTAGGCAAGGCGAGGCGTCGGCGCTTATGTACGGGGTTGCATCTCAAGTGCCATGCTATTGGGCTATCTCAGACTCTTCCCGTTTTGCTTGTCTGTCTCTCACAGAGAGTCGAACTTACATACTCATACTACTCAGGATGCGCTAGGACAGGATGACCGCAATGACCTCTGGTCTGCTTTGGTTGGTTCTTCGTTGCTCGGGCTCCGCATGTTGTGTTTCAAGAGCTCATGCGCAACGCCGGAGCACTCGCAGGGAACTTTTTGGCTGATCAGCGCCGGTTGCTGCACCTAAGCTGGTATTGGAAGGGATCTCTTTAAGCGCTAGATTGTAGTCACCTGGAAGTCAAGATTTTTGCAGTTGCCCGCATCTACTTATTTTCTCTCTCTTTTGCTTTCTACATACGGGTTTAGGGTTGAGAGTTTCCAAGGTTGCCTGTGGTTCTGGTGAATGGAAGGTTTTTACCCGCTCATTGTGACAGCAATAACTAGCTGCCTGCAGTCCGACCGAGTTCGTTCTGTTCATCCACGCCAGTCATTCGTGATCCTTTGCTTGCTGCTTGCTGCTTGCTGCTTGCTGCTTGCTGTTTGCTGTCAGCCCAAATTCTCCGGCCAAGGATGATGTCACCGGCGCCTGCAGAAACCTCGCCACACAATGGTGGCTTAGTGAGGCGCAGCACTCGGCCATCGCCGACGCCGATGGAGGGAAGGACAACCTCCTCCCTTCCCATAGGTAGCTTTATTCTCCGCTGTCCTCGTCTCCCTCTCACCTCGGGACACAGTACATGCGTTACGCTTTGCTTTTCTTTTTTTATCTCGAAGGTACCAATCCACAATCTTGCCCCAGTGGAGCGTCCCATGTCTTGCCAGCTTGTCTCTCGATTCTTCAGCTCGACTCTGTATAAGACAGCAGGGTCCACGATATGTCATTGTGCAGCGCTGTAAACGGTCATTCGGGCGCTCGACATCCAGTCTGATGGGTCTTTGGGCCTCTAGCGCGAAGCTGACGACGCGCTGACTGCTTTTGATATGCGGTTCTTGCTCGTCTGTCGTCGGGAGCCGACCCCAGCCGATCAAGCGATGCGCTCTGGCACCAGACCATGAACTGCCGGTCACGTTATACGGTATCATCCATCCTGTTCGTCCAATCCTCGCATCTCCATTTGCGTCTGTCGTTAAACCCACTCTCGAGCGCGTACTGAGATTTCCAGGCGCAATCATTACCGAACTCGGTCACTGCCGCAATGCTTGACAGACAGTCCAATCCGGATTGATGTCGCGCGGGACAGACAAACAAACGAGGAGCCCATCACAAAGATTGCCCGTCCTCTCAGTCAGTCTCGGTATCGCCGGACACCTGGCACTTGCACTCCGTCTGCTATTTCCCTTATGTGCACCGGAGTTCGCCACCCTGTCACAGCATCGGAGCCTATTGCCTGGGAAGGGCAATATCTCCAGCAGACCCTGTGGGTGCCGCCTCGGGAAACCATACGAGGCACAGGAGTATCAGTCAGCCTGTCGCAGCCGCATGTATGCGCATGCAGGCGTGCACACCAAGCAGTCCGGGTTCTGAACGATACGGTCATCCAAGGCATGCGAGTGCATGCATGCAGATCGGGATAGAGGACTTGCCCTTCCGTTCCATCCTCCCTCTATTGCCCACCCCCCTCTCTTCATTACAAGGCCGGTAATGGTCGAGTAACGAGTCTCGTTACAAGTGCATTCCCAGTCCGTCTGCCCTTCCTATTCCAGAAAGTCTGGAGATGACCGGTCGTCGAGGCCAGTCCAATGAGAGTCCGTAGCGGGGATCTCAGCTGCGGCGAGCGAGCCGGCCGCTGAAGCTCGTCAACGAATCCGCGGCCAGAAGAGGCTTTTCTCACCTAACTGCCCAGGGCTTTTTAGCTCGCCCCACGACGCCTCTTCAGATAAATTTCCTGGCCTTCAGTATTCCCTCAGCTGAGCGCATGGGCTCTTCTTGATACTCACTCCGGCGATACGGTTTTGAGAGTAAAATCTAGGGGTAGGTTCAACAACGAGGGTTTGAGTAATATCGCTTGGACAGGAACGACCTTGAGGCTATTCCCATATTCTGGTGGAAAGTCCGTCTTGGTAGATTGTGTATTTGTCAATAAAGCCACAGACAGATGCTGAATGCAAACGCGCAATAATGCGGGTATCGGCGGCTATGAGTAGAAGTGCACTGAAAAGTGTACCGTCCACGAGTCGAATACAGGTTGCTGTATTCTTGTTTTCGCTGCCTTGCAACAACGTTACTCCGAAGTACTCCTGATGTTTTATGCTCATATTCTGTGCGGTTCAGCAAAACTACAGACAATATACTCTTTCTAGAAACCAGCCCAGAAACATCAATACTCGAAACTCCAGGATCCAGCACTAATCACGCAGGTCCATGATGAACAGCATAATGAGCAAACCAGCAGGGGTGTGCAGGTGTTGAACAGCAAATATGCTCATTTCCCCGTTCCACGCCAAACATTTGTATAACTTCCCACACCGAATTCCTGCATGTCAGGAATTTATTCGTCCACCCCTGTTCATCTTGCAGAAAAGGAACCCGCCCCATCGTGAACCATGCCCCGAGTTGCGATACACCGACGATTCCCCAGGAACTTGGATGAGCCACCTCGACCTCTTGTATCAGCTTTCCCATTCTGCGTGTAGGTAGTACTACGATAGGAGTATTATTTCCAGTAAAGGTACGGAGTACCTATTTGCATCGGAACCCGAGTCGGGTACCACTGGACCGTGCGTTTTGTGGACCGGGACCCTCTATCGGATGGAGTTGTTTCCCAGCCTTCTTTCTTTTTCTTTTGCAGATGTTTCTATGTGCGCCTTTGAAGAGCAGGTATGAAAAAAATCGCCCTTCTACTATTGGTCAGTCAAAGACATTTGCTTAAGACTTTGTGCCCGGGTGATTTCAAATTTCAACGACATGAGACGGTGGCTTCTGTGCAAAGGCGTCGGTTTGCCATCATCATAGGTAGGTATACAGAGCAGGCAGTATAGATCCAGTTCTATATGCGTTTGGAAATGATAAGGGTACACGGACGATCGGAATTGGTGAGTCATACGGGAGCGTGGATTTCCAACACCTCCATTTCTTCTTCTTCCTACCCGCATGGGCGTTTGCGTCGTATGAGTAGATGTTTCCCTACTCGCATATATGCGCGGTGATGTACATGCGACGACAGGTCTGGTATGCATGCGCTATACTTGTCCTGTGTATGGACTGTGGGTAGTATGAATGAAAAACTGTTCTCTCGGCCGTGAGTACATAGCTTACATCGATACAGACTTCGATTCATTAATTCTAGTCCGCACGGCATCTGGGACTACGGCATTGTAGACGTGAAGAAGTCCGATCTCAGGGCTGACTTGCCACATGTGAGGTGCTTCGAAAAGGTCCCACCGGTCAAAGGACGCGAAGTGGGTGGCGGTATCGCGTGCCGGAGAGGTCAAGTCTAAAAGAGCGAGGGGCTTTTTGATCCTATGTCTTAGTTGCCCATACTGAGTAAGTTAGACTACGTACTTGATTAGATCTTGGTTTTCACCAATTCTTGAATACTCTCGCATTGAGAAAGTGGGCTTGTCTTGACTCAGTCTATAGAGAAGACTACCTAGTAGGTTCGTGATTTTGGGAAAGGCGGAATAACGTTGAGTACTTTTAACTGTCGCGTGCGTTGATTGGTCATTGTAGCATTAAATGATGCGATGGATAATCTGTGTACAATCATCAGACTTTTGAGGTTTGGTTGCGCAGGTAAATTGGTAGGTAGATGTATCGATAAAACTTAGTTACTGTAACTGTTGACTCGGTTATTGAAACACTAGAAACTTGAACAGTCGGATATGGATCGTATTCGCTCCCACTGTTCAAATGTCGACATATCTAAAAGGAGTGTTATGCATGGGTGTCTTGGTAGTGGGAGAAGATAAATGTACTGCCACTCTCAGCCATCGCAGTTTGCATGGCAAGTGGAGCGCTTGCTCATCGCGGTGGAAGAAGAGGGAAGATGCCGAGCGAGCTGAGAGAGGAGGAGGAGGCGGAGGAGAGGGGCTTAGCTTAGCCCCGGCCAGCCCTGATTGCAACCTGCAAGCCCATCCTGCAACCACGCCTTTTTTCTATCTGTCTACAACATTGTATAAGAATTCTCTCGTTGAGATATAGAGTCAAACAACCACTTTATTTGGGGGGGGAGAAAAGAAAGAAGGAAAAGTACTTCAGAGCACAGCTCTTGTTGGGTTACTTGTCATTCCGGTGTCACCATCACTGACAATGCACACACACGCACCCACGCACCCACGCACACACCTGGCAAATGGGCCCTTTCCGGGTCAGACAGGAATTGAGAATGAATGGAACGCTTGTTGGGGTTGATCCATGGTTCAGCTTCTGTCTCTTGTCCGTCCGCCCGGCCGTCCGGCCGTCCTGGGCAGAAACTCAAGTTCGGAATGGGTGTCTGTCTTGTCTGTCTGTCTGCCCTTTTGTGTGACCTGCCTAGCTAGGGCAGTTGACCGGCATCTTATCCCACTGTGGCATTGTGTTGATGCATGTTGATCCATTCGAAAGGAGACCTTGAAGATTTTTCCAAGGAAAACATCACCATTATTCCCCTTTCACCATAATAAACCTCAGGATGAACAGGGCCCCAACTACCTTCTCAGGGAGTTTAGGGAGTGCGACAGAAAAGAGGATATAGAAAAGGTTAAATCATCTTCTGTCGCATCCCGACCGGAGAGCACTTCCATATCAGCAGGCGTCGCTCCCCAGCGATGTCCGGTAGGCAAGAAACAGCTTAGATACACTACAGGGGCGCCTTTTGGTCCAAACTTTCTTTGTTCGCGGACATCCGCGACCCTGAAAAGGTAAAAGGTATTATGGGTCGGTATGAGTATGTGGAAATTGGATCTTGAGTCAGTATTCCACAGGTTAGTCCAAAGTATAAGTGAACTCACATCTGCCGTAGTAGTGTACTTACTAACTAGCAATGATCTTTACTTGAATATGGAGCACTATGTGCCCTGCACTCTGTAGTAATGTAGCAACTTAGTGGTGGATATACGGATGGAGAAATCACTCAGCGAGCCGAAATAGTAATAATTCAGTAATCATGGGGGATCACCTGGTCTAAACTAGCCCCGTGCTCTTCTTGCTCTTTCTTGACTTTGCCTTCCAGGGTCGTGGATTGACCAACTACTAACCTACTTGACTGACTCTGCCTTTTCTGGCTTTTCGTCCCCTTCTGTTTTCCTGTCTTTTCCTGGCTGATGCTCCACTGCCGATGACGATTCTGGACACTTGCATATCTGGCTAAGATTTGTTGCTGAAGGCCACGGAGGAGCAAGAGCAAGAAAAAGTGATCGAGGGCGCACCGGGAAAAGCGGGCGATGGCTCCAACCATCAAAAATGATAGAAATAATCCTTTAAAAAATAATTAATTTTTGTCCAGGTCAAAGAAAAAAAGCAGGTGCGAAATTCGCAAAAGAAAAATCACTCGTACCATACGATCGGGATTTCGCGTCGACTGCATGGGAAAAGTCGCCGGCCGGACTGCGCCATTGCAGACAGAGCGAATCTGCGAGTTGCCCCCCCCCCTCTCCTCTCCTCCACAGTAACTAAAGTTATGTACGGGCTACTATCGCTTGTGCGTATCACCCGGTAACTTAACTACTATCAAGGTTGGTCGGCGAAAGCTGAAGGCATTCGAGACAGTATGCGTATGCAAAAGTCAGCTTGAACTTGTCTCGTTTGGCTTGTTTAACGTTCCCAAGTCAAAGAACCTTTTTTTTCCTTTACGAATCCAGCCGCTACTCTTTAAAATTTGGGTGGTTGTGGACATTGCTGTTTCGGAGCGGACTCTTTTCTTGTGGGTGGCTTGTTGGACGGCTGTATAGAATCCCGTGCATTGATACATATACCCATACTAAAGCCCCATTCCCGGTGGACCTTACTGTATCTGTACTGTCAAGTCAGCTCAACTCTCTCTCTCCATTGTTGTTGCTGCTGCTGCTGCTGCTGCTGCTATTGCTGCATACACTGACTGAACTGCAGGCAGCCTCCATCTGTCTGTTTTGCCCCCTCCTCTTTCTCCTCCTCCATTTGCATTATTCCCTCTTTTCCTCCTCTTCTCCTCCTTCCTCCTCCTCTTCTTCTCCTCTTCCTCCCTCTTTTCACAGGCCTGCAATCCTTTTTCAGTCCTTGCCATTCCTTTGTTTTCTTTTCGCGCGTTCGCCCACACAGTCAGTAGTTTTGCCTTATACATCCCCACGATTGCCTATTATTATTATCGCTACCACTGCTACCACCACCACTACCTAGTTACTCCTACTCCTACTACTACTACTACTACTATACCCGCTGCTACACTCCACTTGCCTTTGGTTGATGGTGGGGATTTTTAATCTATACCCTAACTGCTCAACTCACCTTCTGATCCCACCGTCTCCATCGTCTACCAGATAGGCAGCGGTTTTTACCCCGCCACACCTACTTTGAATTATTTTACTTTTTTCCCTTTCATTATTTACATACCCCTCCGTCGTGCCTGTTATCGGGACCGGGTCAGTCCTCGTGACTTCGAGCTCTGCCTCTTTTTTTTTTTCTGTCTGCCCTCAACAGACGGATTGGATTGTTATCAGGAAAACTCACTCGGTGTGGGCGAATGTCGCCTCTATGGTCTTTTTCGATCCTATCTTCTCTCTCTCTTTACTGATTCGCCCTTCTCTTCTTCGTTCTTTGCTTTTTGTCAAATACAGTACCATCTTTCGTCGCTCTCGCGCAGTCTGAGAAATGCCCACCGTCTTACTGCCCTCGTCGGCAGCCGCATTTGCCCCGCGGTCATCGCCAAACGTGGTGCTCAACACCCGCATCGAACCGTGGCTCACGGCCACTTTGAAACGGGTCAACCGAGTCAAACGCCCGCTGAACAATGTCACACAGCATACTAGATGTCTGACCGAGACGCTGTCCTCGCCCAACGCTATCTGGACGCTGTGTTCGATGATGTTCTCCAAGGCTCCCGAGGCCGAACTTCGCAAGGATGACAACCCTCTGGTGGAGGGCCTCTTCAACTATCAAATGATCCACATCGATGCCTACGTCGTCCATGTGGATATGGTGTCGCAGAACGAAGTTGCCTTCAAGCTAACCCCGGAAACCATCGAGGCGCTCGTTGATTATCACAAGGATGTCTACTCCGTCGATGCCGCGGCGAAAACCTGGGACTGGTCCGACAAGGAAACCCAACTGAAGAAGCTACAGGAGGAGTTTGTTCAAGCCGCCAACAAGTTTGTCTATCGCACAAGCGTCCTTGCCCTCGAAGGGCTCGAGGAGGATGGGGCGGGTGAACTTCTGGCCGGCCGCAGTGAGGAAGCCAAAGTGGCCATCTCCAACTTGTTCGTCCCCCTGCAGCCACCGCCCCCGCGGGTTGTCGACGTGCTCCGCTCGGTGCCTTACCTGCCCAGCTCAACGGGTCCCGGACCCTGGTGGCAGGATTCGATGCATCAGCCCCTTCCGATGGACTCCTGGAAGATCCTGCCGTCCAGTCCAGCCACGACCACGACCGGAGATGTGAATCCGGGTCTTTGGGCTCACATGAGCGGCTTGGAGGATGCGCAGCTGACCTCTCCACCGGCGTCGACCTTCAGTCCACCGTATACGACGGCGCCGCCGTACAGCGCGGCGCAGTACTACGGTGTGGCGGCGACCTCGGCGGCTCTTGCAGCTCTCCCGCTGCCGAGCATGCTCTGCAGCACGGCAGCAAACATGACAGGGTTTGGATGGGGGGATCGATACCAGGATTTCTCATCACTTTCGCTTCCCTACGGGACAATAATGTAAACGCGTCCATGGAACCAGACACTTGATGTTAACGGTCTCCCTGACTTGGCGTGTCTTTTGGAAACAGATCCCAGGGTTCGAACCGACATCACGAATATTACAGCTCGCCTATGCCGCCCGGTCCGATCCCTCCTGCACCCGCTCTTGACCGACCGGGGCCAAATCCTCCCCACGACAGACATCCGACTAATTGGCATCAATGACGGCGTTCTCCTTGATTGACTTTGCGACATACATGATACTCCATATCGTCTATATTTTGCATGACTGCTGAGATCACCTCTCTTCGTTCACGGTTTTGTGTTTTCTTTTTTTATTGATTCAAACAGCGCTAGCGTGATTACTTTTGCTCTACAGCATCAAGAAGCGGCGGGTCGGCTACAATTGTGATTGCTTTTCACTATACGTCATGAAGACCTGGTTAGCCTCGCGGCACGGGATATGATTTGGATGAGGAAATGTTCACCATCGTTTTCGCTTCGTTGCCGCTGTTGGTCCGGGCGGTTGAGACAGACAATGCTGTGCATTGCCTCTGTACTAGGCGCCCAGGCAGCATCTCTGCGGTCAGTTAGTCTGGGGATACAGGTATCCAACGGGACTAGCTAGCTGAGATGCGCAGTGGCACTGCTGATCAGCAGAAGGCATCTGTGATGCATCTATGACGGCAGACTTTTATGACCAAGACGAGGCTCTGAGTTTGTGCCGAATCGCATCAGTGCTGTTATTGATCTCGTTCGATTAGGTTTGGTTGGGTGTCTGCCTGTGGCAGCCACATACACCAGTTGAGCCAACACACTTTGAGTGGGGGTCTGTGACCTCTCTGCGTTGCCCCTGATCTGCGAGTGATGCAATGGCCTTGAAGGCGATTTTGCCCTTACTCCGGCCCTCGTGTTGTTCTGGTAGGTTCATCTCCTATCATCCAGGCTGGGTTTTATCTCTTTTGTTTGTTTTCGGGATTACCTGGATGCGCCTGTCCACTTGACCAACCCTCCCTGGAGGAGGCGTGGGAAGAGCGGGCGGGAATCGGATGCTGGCAGGGCTGCGCCTACGTCTTGCGTTGTTTCTCACTTCTCATTCTTGTTATTTCTGCTGTTCCGTATGTGATTGGCAAGATGTACTTAAGTCTGATATAATCTAAAAAATGAAGTCGAAAGACATGCAGTGCGTAATCTTCTCGCCGTGCGGGATCTCCGCGGGCGCTAAACAAAGAGTCCGGGCCTCGGGATGACGTCAGGGTCACGGCCAGCCCAGCAGGGCGGACAACCACTAGTTGACTTACCCACTACCGTCAACCACCTTCATCATCGCTGGCTCGTCATCATCATTTTCTTATCATCATCAAATAATCAGTCCCCTACGAACGGCAGTTTGCGCATGAAGTAATTTCCCCGCAATTCTCCCTTCGTGCTTCCCTTCACCCCCCTGGCTAGAACTCCTCTCCTCATTGCAATCTATACTATCATCCACCTCCAGTTGCTTAACAATCATCGTTGTCCGCGCTGTTACAAGACTTACATCCAAGAGATTTCATCCTCACAAATAGATGACATATACACTGTTACTATCATACTCATAAAGCAGGTTCAGAACAAAGGGAGCGAGAGAGAAAGAAAATGGCCGACCTCCAAGAGGCCCTCAACTGCCTCTCGCCGACCACCTGGGACTCGATCCCCAGCAACGACCCGGACGCTCTGCGCGCCTACCTTCACGACCTCTCCACGAAAGCGCGATTGATCATCGAATCCGTGCCCGAGCCACCGATCGATAAAGAAGAAAGCCCATCTTCCGCATCCCACACGAACAACAACACCACCCACTTACCCCCCGCCGCAGCCATCCTCCACCCCTCCAACGCCCGCGCCTCCCAACTCCTCACCTCCCCTACCTCTACTACTACTATCACGACAACTTCCCCAACATCATCATCAGCAGCAGCAGCAGAACCCCAACAACAACAACCACTACTACCACCCCCGCCCCCCTCGATCCCGAACAACCCCCACCACAAGGAATGGAGCAAGCCGATCAAGATCTCCTCCGCCAAGGAGAACCCCCTCCACATCCCGGTCTACAAGCTCCCCGGCTCGGACGGCAAGGGCCACTGGTTCGGCCGCCGCAGCGTGTTCGCTGGACTGCCGTTCACGAAGTGGCACGCGAAACTGTCCGGGGAGATGGGCCATACGCTCCGCATGAACCAGCAGCAGATCCAGAAGGGGCGGCCGCCGGACCAGGCGGTGCGCGGTATCGGGGCCGAGCGGTTGGTCGAGGATATCGAGGTGAAGAGTGAGGATGGCGCAAGGGTCATTGGTCGGGTCCAGGTGTATCATGTCTCCGCTATGTTTCCGAAGCCGACGGCGGCCAGGGATTTTGTGAGTTTGATTGTTAGTTGGGAGGTTGTGACGGAGGGGTTTGAGGGGGCGGGTTCGATGGAGGGAGAGGGGGCAGGGACTAAGGGGAAAGGGAAAGAGGCGAGGAGGTGGATGATGGTTTCAAGGCCGTGCGAACATCCTGATGTGCCGCCGACGCAGAATTATATCAGGGGGCAGTATGAGAGTGTGGAGTTTATTAGAGAGATTCCGGTGTATGATGAGGAGGACGGAGAGGGTGCCGGTGGTGAGACTGGGAAGGAAGTGGATGGGCAAGAGGTGCAGGAAGTGCAAAGGAAACTGAATCCTGTCGAATGGGTGATGGTCACGAGAAGTGATCCCGGAGGCAATATCCCTCGATGGATGGTGGAAAAGGGCACCCCCAAGAGTATCTGTCAGGATGCCATCAAGTTCTTGAACTGGGCATGTCGGGATGAAGGCCATAAGAAGCATGCGCATCGCAAGTCGGGGACTGCAGGTCATCAGCATCAGCATCAGCATCAACATGACCCTGGCGCTGAGGCTTCGGCGGAAGACGACGAGGATAGTGTGTCTGAGGATTCCAGTGAGTCGGACTACTATTCGGACACTGAAGTTGAGCATCACGGCCTCATTGCCAGTTTCGCATACCTGGTCAATGCGGGTCTGGAGCGGTATGCTCCGCAGGCCGTTCTCGACTATCTCCCCCACGGTCATTCGCGACAGTCGTCGACAGTCAGCACTGCCCAGGAAAATAGCTATCCGACAGACGACAAGGAAGATCCGCAGACCGAGCCAACACCCCCCACAACAACCACTACTACCGCCAAGCCCACCGAGCCGGAGTTCAACGATGCAGCCTCGCAAGGGAAAGCCTCCGTCGCCTTCTCCGCCAACTCGGCATTCGACTCCGCCGTCGAAGCCCCTCCCAATGTCTCCGCCATCGAACAGATGACACTCAACAAGAAGGGGAAACTCTCATCCCACGAGAAGCAACTGGCCAAGCTGGCGGAGCGCAAACGCAACGTCGAGGCGCAGCTGGACCGCGTTCGCTCGGAGATCCAGGCCCTGCATGTCGAAACCACACCCACTTCGCCCCCACAAACCGCAACAGCTGAGGGCGGGGGCGGTAGCAGCAGCAACAACAACAAACGAGACAAGGCATCAGCAGCGGCGCTGGCCGCGGCTGGTGACGTAGGCAGCGAGCAACTCAGCAGCAGTCCGGGCAGCAGCGTGCACCGGGGGGTGGCGTCCAGCGGTGGCAACAATCACCACCACAACCGTCATGAGGCCGCGCGTGCGCACAAGGTGGCGTCCGGCTTGTTCAATGAGGAGTCGAAGCTGCTGAAGCAGCTGGGCAAGATCGAAAAGGACCAGGTGAAGGAGGCGTCGAAGATCGAGGCGCGGCAACAAAAGCACGCCGAAAAGCAGGAGAAGTCGCGGGCCCGGGGCGAGGCGGATGCGCTCCGGCGAGAGGTCGAGCTGCTGAAGAAGGAGGTCGATCGGCTGCGGTCGGAGCGCAAGCAGTGGTTGGATCTGATCGGGTCGCTGCAGGCGGAGAATACGAGGTTGGCGGCGCAGCAGGATCCAGGGGCTGCCAATGCCGCTGCTGCTGCTGGTGCTTCGACGACCAAGTTGAATGAGGAGAAGAAGTAGTTGCCGTGGTAGATGATTCGTAGAGAGGTGAAGAAGATCGAGTGGTTGGTTAAATGGGTTGAGTAGGTCTTGTACAGTACACTATGTTGGGTTTTGATTGGTGAGATACATTGCGGAGTACAGTGCAAGCACATGCAGTGGGATCTGTTTGAGTGTGATATGATAACTATTATAAGCTTTATTGAGTAATGAGAAAATCTCGCTGCACTGAAACTCAACACGAGCAGAAAAGGCATAACCCCCTAAAACGCCGTATCCATAAACTCCTTGCCTCTCATCGTCATCGATGACTGGGTGTCCTTTCTTGTCTTGTCCTGTCTTGCCCCCAAGACATCCAGCCAGATATCTCTGGATAATCAGACCACGGATCCTAGGGCACGTCATCCAGTATCGTCCCTCCTAATCCTCTCCCAGACATTGAACCGGTCAACCAACCCCCGATAAGCACCCCCTTCCAAGATCCAAACCGGAACACTCAACCCAATCCCATCCTCATCATTCCTGTGTCTAGACCCGGTAAATCAGCACACCACATCCATTTCAACTCCCAAAAAAAAAAGAGTGTGGAACTAAACTCACCTCCGGCGGATTCCCCGCCCCGCGCACCATCTTCTCGATCATCGTCGCCCGCACCTTCTCCTTGGACTCGCCCATCCCCACAGCCATGTACGATAGCATCGGAGGGTGGCCGATGTACGAGGCGTAGCTGTCGCGCACGATGTTGGAGAGCCACTCGTACTTGGTCGTGTCGGCGTGGCCCGTGCCGATGTAGCGGGCCTGCATCGCCTCGAGATTCTGGAGAGTGCGGAGTTTGTCGGCCATTTTGGCTTCGGTTTCTGGATGATTTGGTTTGGTTTGGGGTGATTTGAAGGGGTATTGATTTATTGATGGGGGGTAAGTGGTGCGTTTGGTTTGTGCTTGGTTTCTAGATTGAAGGTTGACAACTTGGAAGGTTTGATGTTGTCGCCGCGGAGCTTTTGGCAGTTGGGTTGGAAAATGCGGCAGGATGCCACGTGATGTGGGGATGGGGACGGGATTTATCGATAAGTTTAGCGGGAATGACTTTATCGGAAATTCGATCCTCATAGATTTTACTTCTTCTCACTACTGGGCATATAGTCCAGTCGGGTATTTGGGCTTTTGGGGTTTTATTTTTTTTTGGAGATTACGGCTTGATAATTTATATATACATATATGCTATGGGAGAAGAGAATCCGCAAGATGGACTCTCATCGCGAATCGCCCGCCTTGTCCATACGCATTTCGATGCGCTGCCCGCGCGCAGTAAACCGATTGTCCGCGATGATGGCACCAGAGAGTGGATTCCGATGGCGGGGATGGTGATTGTCAGGGGTATGTTTCCAGTTGCTTCTGATGATTGTTTCCTTTGCATATCAACTTGGACATTCAATAGTGCTAACAGCAATATTAGGCGAAAATACGACGGAGGAAGAATTGACTTGTGTGGCGGTTACGTGTGTTTTCCCCTCTCTCTGATCTACTACTACATTTGCAGCAACACCCATACTGATGACAGCAGATCAGGCGCCAAATGTCTCGCAGCCTCCCAGCTTCCAAATTGCAAGGGTCTCGTTCTCCATGACTGGCACGCCGAGGTGCTCGCTCTCCGGGCTTTTAACTACTGGGTTTTGTCGGAGGTGAGGGGGTTTCTGTTGGGTGAGGAACGCGCTGCTGCTGCTGCTGGTGCTGCTGCAGTCACCGAAAGCTCATCGCCATCGCCATCGCGGTTCATCCGTCGTCGACACCTCCAGCAGCAACAGCAACCCGACCAACCCCCCTTCGAACTCCACCCGGACCTCAAAGTCTACATGTGCTGCACCTGCGCGCCCTGCGGCGACGCAAGCATGGAGCTCACCATGGCGGCGCAGGAGGATCCCACGCCATGGGTGGAGGATTCCTCTCCTTCAGAACCAGTATCATTGTCAGGACCACTACCAGCTTCAGAGGAACCCAATTTTATACAAACAACGACAAGGGCACCAGCCGCTGCCCTATCTTCGACACCCAACCCTCCACCTCACACAACTGCTACAAGTACAGCACCACCACCACCACCACCACCAACAGATCCCTCCTCATCAGCATCGACCAAACCCCCAACAACCCTCCTCGACGGCCGCGGCCACTTCTCGAAGCTCGGCATCGTCCGCCGCAAACCAGCCCGCGCCGACGCCGACTCCACCAAAAGCAAATCCTGCTCCGACAAGCTCGCCCTCCGCCAGGTCTCGTCCCTGCTATCCCCGGAGACGGCGCTGTTGGTCCGCGTCACGGCCAGCGCGTATCTGGCTGGGGTGGTGTTGCCCGAGACAGAGATAAGTAAAGTAGGGTGTGAGAGGGCGTTTGGGAGGGAGGGGAGGATGAAGGGGCTGGTCGGGGGGTATCTTGCTCCTTGTTTGGCTTCTTCATCTGAAGGTCGAGAAGTAGAAGAAGAGCAGCGGGAGAAGGAGGACGGGGGGGATGCTTCCGGCTACCGATTCCACCCCTTCGAGATCCTCTCCATCCCCTCTGCACTGGCCAACTCCCTGTGGCAGTACGGCAAGCCCCGGGACTCGCCGCAGACCGCTGCCACGGGTACCACAAAATACAAGCCGGGGACCATCTCGGCCGTGTGGGTGGCCGCGCCCTCCGTTGGGGCCGATCAGCTGGTTGTGCTGGGGCCCGCCAGCGGAGCCAAGCAGCTGCCCAAGCTGGCGGGGAGTCGGACGGGGCTGTATGAGAGCATCATCGGCGGGGTGAAGCAGGGGAGTAAGGCGTCCGCGCCGGTGGTGCGGGGGGCGTCGGCGCTGTCGCGCGCGCGGATGTGGGGAAGCTTCCGGGAGGTTGTTCTGGATGTCCAGAAGAATCAGGGTCGACATGATGGGCGTGTGAGACGCGACGATGGGCTGGCCCAGGTTGACGATGAAGGGTTACGGCGGATTGTTGATGCAGCTACGTATGTCGACTTCAAGAGAGCGATCGCCACTGCCACGAAACCCGGCCAGGCGCGGGCACGGGCTCTGCGAGAAGCGAAGACTGTCCTGGTTCCGTGGGTGCCGAATGCCGGGGATGGAGATTGGGGGTTGGATGAGTTGGTGGACCCGAATCCGAAGAAGCGCAAACGGTGAATTAAATAATATATGAAGTAAGTTTCTATTACAACGTCCATAAAAGTGTACAGGCCATGGAAAAGAGACCCCGAATTCAAAGCAGCAAAAAAAGCTTTTTCATCTTACACTCAACACGCCGAATCACGAATCCCTGAAACCTCTGATCGGATCAATAGATCCCCGGGACGATGCGACTGCGCACCAAAGAAGTGTATCGGTCCCAATCCGCACCGTACTTCTTCTTGCACTTCTCCTCGTCGCGACGCTCGCGGTGGATCAACAGGACGCCAAAGTAGAGCATGAAGAAGTAGGTGAACACCATGCCCCAGCCACGGACTTCGGGGGTCTGCACCACCTGCTTCTGTAGGTCGCCCGTGGCCGGGTTGACGCCCTGGATGACCACATACCCCGCGATACCGGTGGGTAAACAATACGACCACGACATGAGCCAGTCACCGAGGTAGTTGATGTGACGGGCGCAGCCCCACCAACCGGAGGTGAGCAGCTTCGAGCCGCTGGAGGTCTGGATGAACTTGAGGTGCTTGACGCGCGGGTCGTTGGGGTCGGTGCGAAACCGGTTCTTCTGGTTGTTGGCGCCCCGGAAGATCGAGTAGCCCGCCGCGGTGACGGCCAGCACCGCCACGATACCCTTGAGTCCCAGCTCCAGCGGGAAGACCGCCAAATACCGGGTCTGGAAGTTGTAGATGAACGGGACCCAGACCATATCGCCGAACGAGAGCATGAAGCCGAAGCCGTCCATGATGATGTCCATCGTGGTCAAGAGCGCCGGTTCCATGTACAGGCCGTCCAGCACGTAGAATGCCTGGAAGAAGGTGGACAGGATGATCGAGTCGGTGACGTAGCCGTAGGTGCGGTGCTGGCGAGCGATATTGGACAGGTTCAGGATGATCCACCCCAAGAGACCCGGACGCATCTCACACCAGGACTTGATGTCAATGGTACGGGAGGCCTCGCTGACGAAGGGGATAGGCAGCCGCACGCGAGGGTTGAGCTCTCTACCGATGAAAAAGTCATACAAGACATTGCCTGTATGGCCACCAGGGGCTAGTTGACGCAGCTCGGGGTTGGGTTGGCCAGGGGCCGGGACGGTGAAGCTCTTCGCGTAGACGAAGACAGCGATCGCCGTCGAGATCAGTAGGTTCGCGGTGAGGACCTGCACGTAGTTGTCCCAGAGGAAGGTCCAGACGATGAAGTCCGAGCCGTAGATGTAGGTGCACGTGGCAAGGCCGGAGAGGATCAACACCGCCGTCGGGAATGCTGTTCCAGAGTCAGAGCTGCTACACACGCAAATGCAGGGGTAGCTAACCATTGAACTTGTACCGCAGTCGACCTCCACAAGCTAATTCGGTACCTGCAGCCTCCTGGCCCGGGAGAAACACGTAGAGCACCAGACTAAGCAGGTAGTAGCCGAGCACCCACAGGGTCACATCCGTGCTATAGAGGTCCGCCAAGCCCCCCTTGGGCCAGCCCACTTCCTCCTTCAATTGTTCGAGAGTGAGGGTCGACGGGTGGAGTAGAGACGGTGCAGGGCAGCCGGAGACATCGTTACACAAGAACGCAAAGGTGTATACTAGGAGAGGAAGGCCGAACACAATTCCAAAGGCACCGGGCCTGTGCAATGGGTCAGCGTAGTCTTTCAAGGAGAGGAACGATATCACATACGGGCCACAGAACTCATACCCGCGCTTCTCGGGCACGGGTTGAATGGGAATCTTGGATTTCGAGGTCTTTTTTGGAGCCATCTTGAGGCAGGCTGGGGAATTGATGGCCGGGCTCCTCGATCAATGGACGCTAAGCAATTATAAATACTAGCTTTGGCAGCAGGCATCCATTTGAGAGCTTGCTGGTCCGAGCCGGATGGAGCTCAGCCGGGCGGTGAAACAAAGAAAAAGAAGGAAAGCTTATCCCAGAGCTGAGTCAGCCACACCCGGTCGGGACTGACTCCGAGTCTCCGACGGGGCTGGTCTCCGCACCTGCCATGAATGAATGCGACGTTTCATCTCCGCACATTACGACGACCACTACGACGACGACAGCGCCGCGGCTCTTTCCTACGCATCCATCCATCCCATCCTCTCGTGGCCGTGTTTGTCTCTCTTTTACCTTTTCCTCTTTCCATTGGTATCTCCATTATTATCTTCCTCCGACCACGTTAATCTCTCTTTTCCAACAGACAACAGGATTGTCTTTCATTTGTTATCTCCTCTCATCGGACTGAGAGCTGTTATCGCCGAAACTCCCGGCTGCCTCCGTAAGGGACACACTCGCCCACGATGAAGCCCCTATCTTCTTCCCTGCTCAAGCTCCTCTTCTGTGTCGCAGCTCCTCTACTTCCTGTATACGCAGCCTCCGATTCTTCGGGCTCCAAAGACTCCCTCCAACCTTGTGTGGTCCGTTCCCCCACCACGGGCCTATTCTACGATCTCAATGCGATTTCCATATCGCCTCCGCCTGCAGAGGGCGAAAAGCCTCGCAAGAACGCTCGGGAAGGCAGCTGGCATGCCAAGGGCCATGACTACGGTGCCAATTTCACAGTCAACATCTGCGCGCCTGTGCTGGAAGATGTGAAAGACGTAGTGGGAGTCGATAGCGCCCGGTGGAAGAACGTCAGCGCATACTATGAGAAGGAGGGCAAGGTATACTCAATTGGGTAGGTTTTCCCCATGGGATTCTCGGGACTTTAACTGACAGCGTGCAGGCAACAGGCATCAGATCCCTTCTTCCGGGGGCGCAAATTGGTCATGAACTACACGGATGGCTCCCCATGTCCGGGCGACTACCTAGGCAACGGTAGCACCCACACTAAGTCCACCATCATGTCATTCCTTTGCGAACGAGACTCGCCTTCGTCCCAGGCGACAGTCTCGTTTGTCGGCACAATGGACCAATGCACGTACTTCTTTGAAGTGCGCAGCTCAGCCGCTTGCGGAGCTACCGCTCCGATACCTCCAAACCAGGGGCTTTCGCCTGGTGGGGTCTTTGGCATCATGTACGCAGCTATCTTTTTCTTGGAATTCCATGTTGCTAACAGTTCCCAGTGCCTTGATTGCTATCGCAGCCTATCTTGTAGGTGGCTGCGCTTATCAGCGAACTGTCATGCACCAGCGCGGCTGGAGGCAATGCCCGAACTACAGCCTCTGGGCTGGTATAGTCGACTTTGTCAAAGTAAGTATACTAGCCTTGATACCGTTCCGTCGTTCTCGGCTTCTGCACCGAGACCTGTCGTACAAAGAATCTGGGAATACAAGGCTTCCGACCTCGCGACTGGATTGATTTTCGCTCTGGCTGGTCTAGAGCTTGAATCGCGGGATGTTGGGAGCTCTCTCACGACTTCCTTCCCCTGGACTTTATATTATACTGTGCTGGACATGAGTTATTATGCTTGAGCTATGGTGTTGGCTGCCCACCGCGGGCCATCATGGACATGCTGTTCGATATCTAGCCAGTTTCTATACCACGTCACTGAACATCTTTGTACTGAACCGCAGCGACATGTCTCTATCTCTTCTCGTTTCGCTCTTGGTCTGAATATCATATAACGTGGAATCAATGCTGATTCATTTCCTGTTCTCCGAACTATAGGACATGTTCGTCATTCTACTCTCCTCCGTCGGCCGGCTCTTCCGGTTCAACCGCTCCCCGAGCCTGGGGCACACGCACGCTTCCAGCTACGGGCGACGAGGTGATCTAGACGCTGAAAACAGACTAATAGATCAGTTGGATGAAGAATGGGACGACTGATTGATGGCCGGCAAATGCATCGGTTATATGACTTTTGCTTTCCACTGCATCGCATCACATCGCCGTGTGTCAAGGAGATACATGTATTGGCTTCTGTTCGGTTTGATTTAGAGCGCGACACGAAAATTTTGGTACCCTGTGCTGTAACCTGGCGGTTGTACTGATATGATTGTTTTCATGTATTCGATGGTTTATGCGCTCGTCTGGCATGTTCACCGGTAGTGAAGTATACCAGAGTTATGAGATGATTTTATAAGTGTGGTCATTCCAGTACTTCTAGCCTCGGAGCCGCGCACAACTCAACGGCATAATGTATGATGTATATCGCAACTCACGTGAGCAGAATATTCGCTGTTAGACATCATTCCAAGGAGATATTAGTGTCATAAGAAATGCTGTAGAGGTAGAGCCAGTCGTTCAGACTTTTGATCTATTGTTGTTGTAGATAGTCTTCACCGTGACATGTCATCCGTGAATTAGAAGCATGAAAGACATTGTGTGACAACTAGGTACCTAGTTTTGATTTTGCATCAAGTGCTTAAAAGGAAGGCACTTCGTCCAGTTTCTATAAGATTGGCCGCAGCGAACGATGTACGAGTCACCCTCACGAAGCAAAAAGAGAATGAGCTGACCAACTGGCAATCGAACCTGTGCTCTTAGCAGAGAAAAAAAAAGCATCGTAGCTTCCTTCTGCGTTTTGCGGCAGGTCGTGCCAACTGTACCATCTGCAAGTATGCCAAGGGATGTTCCCTTTCACTGGCACTAGACTATATAGCTCAATGTCAGAGTTCCGCAACCTGCGGGCCAAGAAAATATCTAGAGGAATCGATCCATGAGTATCGCTGAGCCTCGAGACTGTCTACGGTATCATACCTCCTCGCTTTCCGTCTCCAGCAGTGCAAAGCTATTCGAGCTATGACGTACCTATACATAGGCACAGTACACACCCACCATCTCACGTGGAACAGCTGTCTTTGAGGCCATATGCTATCCGCAACTATAAGGTGACAAAGTACCCTATAGGAGGCGATGAAGACTCCCACTCCCTGCTCAGGTGGCCACGTAGAAAGAATGCAGAGAGCAGAGCCGGGTTCGATCCGTGATAATCCCCCCGCTTGTGAACTCAAGAAAAAATGTAGCTTCTCTTTGATTGAGCGTGTGTCGCTACCTGGGGCCGTGCCAACTGTACCATCTGGCCCCTTTGAAGAATAATGGACAGTATATTGAATTATAACCTGCAAACTAGCAAGAAAATCATGAGGAAATAGTATGTTGCCTGTCAGAGTCAGTTCAGCAACGAAAGGTGTGCTTCCGGAAAAGAAAGGGTTGGTTGTCCAGTCCGAGTATGCTGAGCTTACTCCATACTTTGCGGGGTATTCTCGTTCGTCCCCCACTCGCTGCTGCTGCTGCTGCAGGGATCAACCGGGGCCCCGAACTATACCGGAAGATTGATTGACTATTATACTAGTCATATTTCACTCGAAGATATTTACTATCTACATATACCTACCTACAGTGTCTGCACATCTTCTAAATCATTGGGGCTGACATCCATTACGCTCGGTCACTGTACATGTACGTGACAGTGATTCATGAATCATCCGGAGCGGCCCGCCCATGAGGCAATGGCTTAAAGGCGTGCAGCGAGGTTGCACGGGACCTTGACTCTGCAACCGTCAAACTCACCAAAAAAAATATAACCAGTCAGGTTGAATGGACGCCTCTCCCGGCTCTTACAACCGGTGTATCCGTATCCCCTTCTCATGCCAACATTTTAGCCAGTCTGCTAAGGAGCTTGGAGCCATTGGGCATTAGTAATCGGCCAACTTGTGAGGGAAGATGAAGGCGGCCAGTCACGCCAAGCAGCCAGTCAGCGACCCTGCCAGTTCGATTTCCCCATACCCACACCCACACCCACACCCACCACCACCACCACCGCCATCTCTCGGTTTCAGCCCGTCGTCCGCAGAACCCCATCACTACAACAGCAACCACCCCCACAACTATCACCCCCAGACCCTGTGGCCCCGTCTTCCTTCACCCACAAGTCCCGACCCGCCAAACGATGATCCGGGTCTGGTCCTTGGGGTATCTGCACCCATCATGATGGCTCCCGAGTCCGACGACTCCCCTTTGGCCTCCACTGGCCTGGCCTTTGGCCCCGACGACATCACTCTCCCCGAAGACCTCGACACCCACAGCCCCGCCAGCTCGCGTGATCCCGGCAGTGTCATTGCACCTGGCGATTCCAATTTCTTGCAGGAATCTGGGAACGATTCGCATCGAGATGATCCCCCCGGGGATTCCGCACTCAACCCGGACGCACAACAGAGTGAAAAACCCGCATGGAGCGAGATGAAGACCAAGGCCGGGAAGGAGCGCAAGCGCTTACCTCTGGCCTGCATCGCCTGCCGACGTAAAAAGATCCGATGCTCCGGCGAGAAGCCCGCCTGCAAGCATTGTTCGCGCTCCCGGATTCCCTGCGTCTACAAGGTTACCACGAGGAAAGCGGCCCCCCGCACCGACTACATGGCGATGCTCGACAAGCGGCTGAAGCGCATGGAGGACCGGGTGATCAAGACCATCCCGAAGGAAGAAACGAGAGACATGGCTGCGATTGGTCGGTCGGTGGTCCGGCCCCCGCAGCCGGGACAGACCTCGAAAGCGCAGAAGAAGCGCACGGCGGAGGAAGCCTTCGCGGCGGAACTGGATGAATGGGGCCGGGGCAGTCGCGAAGGACCGCAGGACACCTTTCCGATGCGCCGGGAGAGTAAGCCCGGCGATGCTTCGGGTCTGATGACGGAGGGGGCCGAGTTCCTGCCCTCGTTGGAGATTCAAGAACATCTGGCGGAGGTATTCTTCGACTGCGTCTATGGCCAATCCTATCTACTGCTTCACAAACCCAGCTTCATGCGAAGGCTCAAGGCGAGGACGGTACCGCCCGTGCTCATCCTAGCGGTCTGTGCCGTGTCGGCGCGGTTTTCGACGCACCCGCAGATCAACTCCGAGCCGCCCTTCTTGCGCGGGGAGAACTGGGCGAACCCCGCCGCCGCGATCGCCTTGAGTCGCCATGACGAACCAAATATTACCATCCTGACGGTATTCTTGTTATTGGGGCTTCACGAATTTGGTACCTGTCATGGCGGCCGGAGTTGGTCGTTTGGCGGGCAAGCACTGCGCATGGCTTACGCTCTACAATTGCACCGGGAGCTCGAATATGACCCTCTACTTGTTCAGAAAAATGGCACTGGCTCCCAGCAGCTCAGCTTCACTGACCGTGAGATCCGAAGACGAACGATGTGGGCTTGCTTTCTAATGGATCGATATAACTCATCTGGGAGCCAGCGTCCGCCCATTGGTAACGAGAAATTCTTGCAGATCCAGCTCCCGATCAAAGAGACGCATTTCCAGATGGAGATCCCAGGACCAACCGAAGATCTAGACGGCGTTGTTTTGAACCCAGTACCCGACGATGTGGGCCAATTATCCAACGCTCGAGACAATATGGGGGTATCGGCTTACATTATCCGTGCTGTTGTCATCTGGGGACGCATAGTCGACTATCTGAACCTAGGAGGTAAACGAAGAGACACACAACCGCTGTGGTCGCCTGAATCTGGCTACATGCGCCTCAAGCGACAGATCGAGGAATTTTCCGCATCACTCCCCAGCCATCTCTCTTTCAATTATGAAAATCTTCAGATCCACGCAGCCGATCGGATTGCGAACCAGTTTCTCTTTCTGCATATCATTATTCACCAAAACATGCTGTTTCTGAACCAGTTCGCCATTCCACTATCCCCAGGCGGGCGACCACCGCGGGACATGCCCAAGGTCTTCCTGAGCAATGCTGGCCGTGCCGCCGTAGAAGCAGCTCATCATATCTCCGTGCTGATTGACCGTGCTTCGGCCTATCCTCTGACAGTTCCGTTTGCCGGATACTGTGCATATTCCGCCAGTACGGTTCATATCTGGGGAATCTTCTCCAAGAACGCACAGCTGGAAGCACGGTCCAAGGAGAACCTACGTCACACATATCGTTACCTCAACAAGATGAAGAAATACTGGGGTATGTTCCATTATATGGTCGAGAGTGCCAAGGATCGGTATCGACAATTTGCAGACGCTGCTATCAAAGGTACTGTGATAACGCAGAACGGTGGGCAGATCACCCCCATGTTCCAGTATGGCGACTGGTTCGATAAGTACCCTCATGGCATGTCGAGATCTCACTGGGAGGAGCCCGACCCGAAGGCGAAGTCAAAGAACGACGAAGGAGTAATGAGCCAAAGACCCGACCTTCAAAGCGTCGAAGAGTTCTTCGCCAGCCTGTCCCCCACTCCACAACCCACTATGCCACGCCGATCCTCGAAGAGAAGCGGCAAAAGCGACAGTGTCGCCGGCTTTGACCAAGCCACACCGCCACAGTCAGTGGGTGAGGTGACTATGGAGGGTGCACCGGGAATGCTAGGCACCACTGGAACAGGCTTCCCTCAACCCGCCATGTTTAACAACCGCAATGGACAACCGCCGTTCGGTCAATCCACGTTCGACTTTCCCATGCCGGCTGCTGATCAGCTCCCACAGCTCGATCGGCAGTTTGTGTATGGCTCGTTCAGCGATTTTGATCCTGCTGCCGCGGCATTTGTGCCTCCTGTACCTGACAAGCCAGCTATGCCCCCGGTGCCACCTGACATGCCTCCTACCCAGGACCCGACTTCTACTATTTTCACTGGGCAGATAGACCCCAACGCGCCATCCGGCGCAGGGGAATACTATCAACCAAGTGCCTGGTTCCTTCCATTCAACCTCGATCCGGTCGGTGCCGGAGCAGGGGTCAATCTCGACCCAGCAGCACAGCCAGGGGGGCCGACCAGCAATCCTGTTGGCGGACCTGATCTCTCTGGCTTCGGGGGTGCAGGTGCTATGCCCATGGGTGCGTACGACATGGGACTGGGGACGAATCGCGGCTCGCATGCCTGATCATCTGGCATGCCGTGTGGCATCTTTCTTTCTTACTCGTGCAGTTGGCCCTTGATATTTTACTTTTCATCTTCGTACATTGGCGACTGATTGTTCCTTTGGTTGAACCGGCGGTTTTGTGTATTCGGGAAGGAAAGAACCGGAGTTAAAGTGCCATGAGTTAAGGATGGCTGGTTGCATGGTGGAGGTGATGCTTTTATGCCCCGTCACTCTGAAATGTATTATGTAGGTGCTATATACCAGGAATATATACTCGCGATCTTATTAGACTGGTCTGCCCTTCCTGAGGATTAGTCCGATAGCATTGAGGGTGGGTCATGATCCTAGGAAAACCGACACTATTGAGATGTTCGGTGTTGTGGGTGACTCGAGAGACCCTATTCATGTCACCGGTGCCGACACTTGGCTGTGAAAAGTGGCATTGAACTTTTTTTTCCCAAAAAAAAAAAAAAAAAAAAAAAAAAAAAAACGAGAGGACAACTTCGATCACTAGAGAGTAACCGTCTTGATTCCACCCGAAATAAAACATCCGGAGATGAAAAAGAAAACGAGATACTCAATGCATCATCCGTGAATCGAACACGGGCCTCATCGATGGCAACGATGAATTCTACCACTAGACCAATGATGCTATTTGATATCTTATGCCTCGATACTAGGTGTTATAGAGGCGTGGCGAAACCGAGTGTGCTGCCTTGGATATCCCGCGTTCTACTATTCGTTTCCGCCCTGTTTCATCAGCTTTTCATTTGTAGCAGGACAGATGGTGAAGATCGGACTTGAGCAATGGAGTGTTCTGATCTTGTTGATCTTATTAGTGTCACGTCACTTATTTTGGTTATTAGGCAAACAAGGAGGCTTCCATGGGTTAAAGTGCGAATCAGTTCTGGGAGACCATGATTGAGAGAGCCCTCTTGGTTGGGTGGCCCGGAACACGCTTTGACAAATGATATCTGCCAGGCACTCTATGAGAGAATCAGGGCCATCAACAGGATACTATCGGATTGCAAGAGAGGGGCAGAAGAGGAAAATATGCGAGAATAGCCTGCAGAGCTACAGCGCAGGTCAGCGAAGCTATTGGTCACAGTAGTTAGGCGCCCGCATGACAACCATACCTTGTCAGTTAAGGTCGTTACTTTTCAATAGTTTGACGCATGATTCAAGAGACCTATATAGTTCGCTCACTCCAGCCTTGAACTCTCTAGTTATCTCAGATCCTCGGCTTCTCAGTCATTACGCGGACTTGGGTATAACGTAAAGCGAGATGACCAAGTGGAACCACCAAAGGCCCCTTAGGCGTCTAAGCCCCCTAAGCTCGGTGAAAGTCGAATTGGTCTCAATCTAACATGGACTCATGAGCCCCAAGACTCTGAAGCCTGCCAGCCTTCTTGTATTCGAGTTTCGCCTTGTACCGGCCGCCCCGGGCATCCGTCGCGCGGCATCTGCCAAGATCTCGATTCGGTTCTCTTCTGGCTCCGGCTCAGCACCACCACGACGGACTGTTCTTATGCTCGTTTGACCGAAGGAGGAACATGCCAGTTCTTCTCATCGACCACTCAGAGTCAAGAAGCGATATGTACGGAAACGCTCCTCCTCAGCCAAGCAACACTCAGTCACTAGATTGACCAGCATATCTTATCCAAACGCCCTTTTACCACACAGGCTTCTGGTCTGTGGTTCTCTACATCGAGCCAAACTCGGCGGGTCGTGGTTCTTTCTGCCGGATAGCAGGCGTTATTCAGGCGGATAAGGCTTTTGACTTCCAACGAGTCCGTACGGCGATCCGAGGAGCCTCCCAGATCTATCCGATGTTGCTGCGGGTCGAGCTCTACAAAGCGCACGTTGAGTTCACTGCACAAACCTTTGAGAAAATGCTCCGGACCCTGCGCGAGGTGGATGCCGGATTACTTAAGGAGCTGAAGGGAACCAGCAAGCCCGATGATGAAAGGCAATCACACCGCCTGCCCAGTAAGACGCTGCATGAATGTAGTATGCAACTCGTCGAATTAGGTCAGAGATGGAGATTCGAGAAAGAGCTCGGGGAACGGTTGAAGAAACACACCAAGTCAAATGAGACAGCCATGAGGGCAATTGCAATCCTTGCTGCACTGTCAGAGAGTCGCGAGTTCGACATGCAGACCCTCCCGTTGAAGGTGGAGAGTCAACGCAACGTGGTGAAGTCGCCCGCTTGATCGCCATAGCCAGAACCACGGCGTTGTTTCCAAATCACTGTATGAGAATCATCTGACTGATGTGCTTTGATCCATCGACAGCTCTACGGTCTGATCGCTCCATTTGACAATAATATGCAGTCCAGGCTAGCGAGGGAAGCTCTCCGAGACTCCAAAGCAATGAAGACGTTGTCAGTCATCACCATCGTCTTTCTCCCAGGGGCATTTGTGGCCACGCTATTCTCAACGAACATGTTCAGTTTCCAGGATAATCGCCAGGAAGTCTGGATTTATTTCGTCATCAGTGTGCCTTTAACCGCAGTCCTATTGGTTGCGTGGATTCTCTGGCTGCGAAACACACCCTACGGTATAGATGCAGAGGAGAGGGGCGCACTTTTGAGTCAGGCCAAGGATGACGAAGTGAAGAGAAGGAAGACAGACTGAGTTATACCTGCTTTGGTGATGCTGTCATCAAGAACACCGGTGATAGAATAGGCATAAGTGAGTTAAAGCTAAGAGAACAGGTTCAGCGGGAATGGATTATCAATATATGCCATTCTGCGGAAGCTGTATAGCTGTTTTGATCTGACCAGGAGAACTCAAAGACTGTCATTTGTAGTCGGCACCAACATGAGAGGCTAGGTGGGTTATGTTGTATTTTCTATGGAGGTCGAAATGGTTGAAGGACTGTTAGAAGTTACTTTGGTTCAAGAGGTTGGCAGATGACTAGTTATGTTAAACTAGATTGACGGCTACGACAGCGGGCAAGCAACTCGCTCACCGCCCATCACCGCGGTTAGCATTTTCAACCCTGCCCACGGGCATACCTGAGGGTAACTAACGTTACCTTAGCTAACTTACTACTGTATACCAAGGTGCCAGACCGGCTTCGCCAAGCCTTGGCCACCACCCGAAACAACATTGGGACTGGAATGGTCCCCGCGTAATCTCGGCCCGCGCCTTCGAGAGAAGAAAGAGGCGAAGAGAGCGAGACGAGGGAACACTGTCAGAGAGTAGTATCGAAAATCTCGAGGGCTGTGCTTGGTACCTTGATGCTGATGGGTCTTTATCTTATCAGGGCACCAGGCACCAGGCACCAACAAGCTCTACGATTAGCTTTGTCACCGTGTCCGCATCGAAGTGGTGGGCTGGTTGTCTTTCGTTCCTACAGGGAAGTCGTCAAACTCGCCGGCGGCCCGGGGACAGACCCCAAAGGTGAAACTGAGATCAACCGGAATGGTGCGATCTTCGCCTGTCATGTCGGGCGCTGCAGTACTACGAGATAAGGAACGGTGGCCCTCGCTTAACCTTCGGATAGGACGCCCAGTAGATGTGGCAGGTGGCAGGTTGCAGGTGCACAGTCCGCCGTGGGTAGGTCCCTTGCATTATTCTTTCCTCTGGAGGAAAGAGGTATACTAATACAGCCCCCTGGCAGTGTCGCTCCTTCCATGGTAAAAATTATTCTTTCGGTCTGCATGAGAGATGGGAGCTAGAACAGTACCATACATGAAGGATACATAGGGTACAGTACGTACATAGGAGAGGTGCTGGGTAAGAGAATCCTCTGAGGGCCTCAAGACCATCATCTAGAAACACCAAGACATCGATAGGGAGTCGTGGAAATCTAGGCCCTTCCAGGTTCCAGGAATTCTCACTTGAAGTGTTCAAATAGGAATCGCTAGGGGATGATGAGAATGATGCCATGCTAGACTTGGTTATATACTTGCCCGCAATCACTTATCCCAACCCTACACAGCCCTAACCTAGAACTGGAGGCTCTGCCATCAAATGCATCTCTTCAACTCTCACATCCAGCTGGGCCAACTGAGCCTACGAAGATTTGGGTCGCCCGACCCGTTGCCGCGGGACCGAGGTCTCCAAAGCTGCCACGACCTCCGCTCCAAGAATATAGATGTTATAGCTGGGGAAGACGATCCATAGACCACTGCAATTGACTGATCAGCCTTCTAGCCCATTCATGAGCTTGGAAAGAGGGGGGGGGGGAGATCAACTTACTTAGGAATAATCCAGAAGAAGACCAACGTCCAGAAATCATTGTGTCCGATGTTGTCAAACCCGGAGAACACCTCGTTCAACCCTTTAAAATTGGAGATCAAAATCAGCAATCGATCACCCTATCAACCTCCCCCCTCCCCCTAGCCCTCGGAGAGGTGAAAAAGAAGCGGGGGAAGGGTGAGCGAGACCTACAGTAGAGAATCGTCTTCCCCAACGTCATCACCGAAGCACTGTACGCGACCAGCAACGCCAGCGCGCCCGTCCGCCCCGCCACCACCTTCGTCTCGCGCAGGAACCACCCCACGCCCTTGTGCGGGTGGCGCTGGCCGCCGCGGCCGTTGGCGGTCAGGCTGGTGCCGTGGCGGTAGACGACGGCCAGGTAGTAGAGGTAGCCGGTGCTCTCGAACAGATTCAGCACGGTCTGCGCGGCGGTGAAGCCGTTGCGGGCGTTGAAGGCCGGCCAGCCGTAGATGTAGTCGATCGTGCCGTACAGCGCGTAGGGGGTCCACAGCGGCGAGTGCAGGCTGTGGCCCGGCATGGAGTGCGGGCGGAGGAGGACGTAGCCCGCGTCCCAGAGAACGAGGGGCACGGAGAACAGGAGCCACAGCGTGATCGGGGTCGAAGGGGTGTGGAC
Organism: Aspergillus fijiensis CBS 313.89; assembly: GCF_003184825.1. Classification (NCBI taxonomy): domain Eukaryota; kingdom Fungi; phylum Ascomycota; class Eurotiomycetes; order Eurotiales; family Aspergillaceae; genus Aspergillus; species Aspergillus fijiensis. Next base: position 525,086 of record NW_024468994.1, on the reverse strand, counting down.
CCATTTTTTGGGGGTGTTGTTGTTGTTGTTGTTGCCGTTGGTGTTGGTGTTTGGGGTTGGGGAGGTTGGAGGTGGTGGGAAATCGTCGGGGTGATGGCGGGTTGAGACCATGGTTGGTTGGTTGGTTGGTTGGTTGGTTGGTTGGTTGGTTGGTTGGTGTCGATTCGGATATAATATTGGTGTTGTGGGAGATGAGGAGGAGGAAGTGCTAGGTGGAGGCTAGGATGGTGGTCGTCGTTGTCGTCAATTGATGGAATTGAGGAGGTTGGATGGAGATTGAGAGCTCTTTGAATGAACGATAAGTGATGAATGGGTTGACCCCGAGGGCGGCTAGTGACGTCGTGCAGATTGCATGCAGACCTGCAGCCACTCATAGCTTCGTCGCGGCTTCTATGCCTGTTCCATGGAATCATTCCATTGATGTCTTGCGGCTGGATCTGTCATATTCATATTGGGAGAAGCTATCGACGTCTAGGATCCTGAACACGGTGTGGGCAGCAGACACACCTTTCTTCACAATTGATTCATGGTATCTGGTATACAACGTATGTACTGTACACTGTGCTATATTATTGGCACTACATTGCTTGGATGGGCACACATAATCCCCCAAAATCCAGATCTAAAGGGCTCCCATATCTGATCTGATATCGTACCGAAGTTTCTGAGCTATGACCTCCAGTCGGTGGGTCGGTCATCGAGTGGCTTTGTGTCAATCCCTAATCTCGTTTCAATCTTTCAGACTGACGAGTTCCAGACCTCCCGGTTCCTTCGCCCTAGACGTCCTAATTGGGCAATGGACCCCGAGGCCGCGGGCACGGGGCGACTACGGCATCCAGTTTCTGCCAGTAACGCAGTGAGGGACAATCTTGCATCACAATTGCATATGAACCTAGTCCCTAGCTCCTCGCACGGGTTGTCGAATTATGCTGCTTGGCTCCTAATAATCCTCTGTTGCTCAGACATCAAACCCCGACTCACCGCAGAATGGACTCGCCATCGCCTCCAAAGGTTTCTAGCACTCCGTGCCCGCTCTGTCAAGCTATTTACAATTCTGACCAAACATCACACGCAGGTTGCAGATAGACTTGCACGTATCAGAGAGAACCAACGAAGGAGCCGTGCCAGAAAGCAGGCGCATACTCGCGAGTTAGAGCAGAAACTAATCTCCCTACAGGAGCAAGTCCGTCAGAAGGATGTCGAACACCGACTGACGGTCCAAGGTCTTGACGCAGAGAATCGGAGACTAAGAAGTTTACTGTCGGATGTGGGCATATCATCCAATGCGATCGAGGAGTATCTAGAAAAGACGGTGGATGACCCAAGCTCAACGCAGAAGATTGCCATTCCAAGTCTCCCGCAGTCTGGCGTGAAGGCTCGATCGTGTCGTGGCCGTGCCCAGCAGACTTGTCGTTCTGAGACCACTCCTGATACTGCTGGAGTATCGCCACCCCCAGACTCGAAGCCGGTCGATAAGGTGAGCGATTCTACCGTCGACCTCCCCGGTCAACCGATGAAGAATGATCGAGAGAAATCCCACGACCAGTCAGTTTGTGGCTGCTCACCCGACGAAAGCGGAACGTCATGGCCAGATAGTAACAGTGGAGATGTCCTTAATACCACTCTCTGCGCCATCGCCGACGAACTCATAACACAGTACAACACGCGGGGTGTCGAGCTAGACGAGATCAGACGCAAGCTCTGGGAGGGCTTCTCCAAGGGCCTCACCACGGAGGAGGGGTGCAGGGTGCAGAACCAGATTCTGTTCCAGGTTCTTGACGAGATTAGCAACAACTAAGTTGCCTCTCTAACATCTACAGCCAACCTCAGGGGTTGGCTCCCTAGCTGGCACGGATGGCTCTATGGTCTATTATATCAGAATGAGGAACAGAAACGAGTCTAGGATTTGCGCCTCCCACCTCCGCTTCCTGGCATATCACCGAGTTGCATACACCAATCCCAACAACCCCGGTACCTGAATCAGCGGCCTAACGGTAGCAGCCAGCGCCTGATTATTCTCCATCCCAAATGTGGCAATTGCCACCGCGATCGTCAGCTCGAAGTTATTGTTTGCCGCAGTGAAGCTTTGTGTGCACGACAGCCGGTATGTAAAGCCACATCGTCGTGTCACGGCGAGCGTGACCGCAAATCTCACCGAGAAGTAAACTGCAAGGGGCGTCACCACTCTGGCTACAGAAACGATCTGGCGCACCGCCTGCTTTCCCTGAGCAGCAAACAGCAGCAGAGTCGTAAAGAGCAGCCCGATCAAGGACAACGGGCTGATCCACTTCAGGAACTGCTCATCGTACCATTTACTACTCCAAAAGCGCAGGTAATGCGGCTGACGATCGCTGCTCCCAACGGGATCCCCAAGAATACCCCGATGCTTTTCGCGGCCAGGGAATAGTCAATCGTCAATTCGCGCATGCGATCCGCCAATGATGCGAATTAAGAGAATCGCAACCGGGGCGAAAAGGACCATCTGCAGTATAGAGTTGATCGCCACCAGGATGGCGCAGTATTCGCCATTATTGTTCAAGTCAGAGGATGCGGTACATCATGACCAGGGGTCCGAGTGCTGCGTTGACGTGCTTGCTGTCAGTATTAGATTATGAAATTATCCCTAGACACCCCACGAATGCACCATGGTTTCTGCAAGCCTGCTGGGGCTTCTATTACCCATCGGCACAGCAGCCCCGACGATTGCCCGTCTCCAGGTCTCGAATAGTATTGGGGACGAGATTTCCCAGGTGGATGTCTACTACCATGGCCAGTAAGGTCCATAAGGCAATGAAGCGGTCCAGGATGGAGCTGCTGGAAGAAAGAAGTAGCGAGCTTCTGGGCTCGAGTACATAGGGCTCATCATGGTGTTGCTCGCTCTCACTACATGCTTCCAGGTCTTTTGAGGGCGCCGGTATTGGCTTCCTTTTTTGCGGGGGACAAATCGGCGGTGTATATTCGGCTTCTTTTCTCTGTTCATCTTGTGCTGGTTTGAAGCTCAAATCCCCAGTGAAAGACGGTTGCTTTAGTGTGTTGTTTTCATTCACAGAGCAAACATCCTGGAAGCTCACTCCGCTCTCTTGAGTGCATACCTAAGTAGTATAGCGGCCAGAAGGGCTGTCGCTCAAGCAGTGTGGCTGAGTGACATGCTCTAATGTCATGTGACCCATAGTACCGCAAGGTTTACCTGGTGGAGGATATTCGGATTCAGGAAATTAAGAACCGGCAGAGCATGCCATCAAGAATTGGAATACTAGAGACATCCTGCTCAAAAATCAAATCTTAGAGGAGAATGAATCTTGGGGGAAGGGACACATTCCATTACGCTGACCCACTAAAATATGCACACAGGGTATGTATCAAGACAAATGATACCTTGCCGGTATGCTTTCTCATACAAACCTTCCGCCTTTGCAAGCCTGGGATGCAATTTAAGGTGGACTGTGTAGCGCAGCAGCCGCGGCCAACCTTATCTCAATAAAATGTTTAAGATACAACCTGCAAATCGAGCGACAGGGCTAGATAAATAGCATCTGAACCGCAACCAGAAAGCTCCCGCGCCTGGAAAACGAGGTTGTTGGACTGCGCTAGGAATAGAACAAGGTCAGAAGGGGGGGGAAAGGGGCACATTCCATCAGGTACTGTCTAGGTCTCTTGTCTGCTGTACTCCTCGGAGACCGAGATGCCATCTTCTAGCGCCACGACGCCTTTTTTCTCGGGACTCCGACGAGTCGGGAGGAAAAGACATCGGGGGGAGGATCATGGTGCATGGGACGGCAAGGCTGCGCTGCACTGCATTGCACCAGGCTGGAGGAAGAACTCGGCGAATGAGCCCGAGATGCAAGTCACCTGAGCCCTGAGGGCTGCAGATCCCCGAAGAAGGGGAGGGGAGGGATGCCGATGCTGGGGCTCGGGGAGTCGGTTGGCTGGCTGGGGCTGATTCTCGGGGAGAGGGACGGGTTGCAGTGGACTATACCTGGTGTTGTTTGTGCTTGGATACTTCACATCGGTGTGTTCTACAGGACGGTCTTTGGCCTAGGCTCATGATAAGAAGGCTCGGGATATGACTGCGAGTGCAGGGGCTTCGGTACAGTATGAGGTGGATTTGAACGGTGCTGGATTGGGTTATTAGACATGTTGTGTGTTTGTGGTTAGAGCAAAGTGTTTTGCTGCTTCTTTGCCTCTTCCATGGGTTTGGCTACTTCTGATCTTAGATGCAGATCTTGAGGGTGGGAGATAGGATTGGGTTCTAGGTATGATGGTGGCCGAGTCTTACAAGGTTTCGAGAGTGTCTACGCGAAAAAGAAGAGATGTGCGTGTTGTCGCTTACGATGGGCCAATTTACTATACTCGATATTGCTATCAAAATGGCCCCGGGAGTATACCGCGGAGGTCTATAGTCTCTGGACAACCGACAATGGCAGTAGCTAACCTCTATGCCATTCAAAGCTACCATAGAAACCATGACCATATGAACAGTTCAATGACTCGACTAAGCACAGAAATAATTTGTTCCTAACCACTTGCGCTGCAGCAATGGTCTCTTCATCGCAAGCATGGACCCTCCGGTGCCGGGTCCGCTATCGGCCGGGGTGGTGTCCTGCCCGCGCCGGAATTCGCGTTCCGGGGTATCAGGCGATAGCGGAGAACCCTAGATAGTCCACGAGGGGGGCAGAGTACGGAGTACATACGGAGTACTCAGGTAGTGCCACATTAGATCGCTTTCCTGCCAGAATACGAAGAGAGGCTATGTGGAGAAACGGAGAAATACTCTCCACTTTCCAAGTGCATGTACGGCTTTTGTGTGACTAGAAAGTGCTAGACAATTGTGTCTAGCCCTCGGGTTGTTGGGCAGTCGCTTAGTGTGGGACTGTTTGGTCCCGGAATCGTGGTCTTCGGGATGACGATGATGGAAGAAAAAGGAAAAAAAAAAAAAAACAAACCCCCACGGAGGCTTTCCCCGCAACCCCAGCCCAGCCCAGCCCGCCCCAAATTCCCTGCGCGGACCGAGCACAAAACTGCAGGGTATCCGACAGGGAAATTTCGACGAACTGCGAGAGAAGGTCTACCTCTCAGACTGTCTGGGTAAAATGTCGGGTCTTTATCCTTTTGAATAGGCTAATATGATCGCATTGCCTGCATCGCTGCCCTCTAATCGATTGGGAAGGCAATAGCACATCTCATTGCAAACCTGATGTTGGCTGGGCCTGCTCGGAGTCAATGCGCACCGGGAATAACCTCAGCCCAGATACTCTACATCCTCTCACGAGTGCACCAAGCCGGGTTCGAGAGAATTCCCAAGCTAACCCTGGATCTGGCTAAACCACGGGGAAATGTCGTCAGCCCGCACCGTACGTATAGTCAGTTATTGACTCATGGATGAGAAATCCATGCAGTCTCAATGCCGACTGCCGAGAGCCTTGATTGGGGAAGAATGGGGGACGATCCAAGGCAGAAGACCAGTCAAGGCACAGCGAGGGACAGGAGGTTCCACTTTCCGGGGGGATGAAGAGAATATCCCGAGGGAGACCACGACTTAATCGTGGAGGCCATACACAATCCCGTCGGAGTTCTTGCCGCTCTTTGCTTCGCAACGGGGACCCGAGCAGGTGAGTAGCAGTCCGACTTGGCCTTGACTGGGAGAGAGAGGGATGGAATGAATGTCTTGACTTGCGACGGAAGGAGTGGTGGCTCTATGGGCTGACCCTTGCGGGCGAAGGATGTAAGGCGCCGTCAGGCCATGGCGGGATAAACAAGCGTGACATTTTTTTTTGCACGGTCAGTGTGTTGTTGTTGACCCCTCGGCAGTGTTCTGTTTGTGTTGCTCTGTTGGCAGGTCCAAGGACGGACCACGATGTAATGGGAGGCGACTTGTTAGTTATCGCATTACCGCATTACCGCATCAGGGATTCATTAATCTATTCCCAGATGATTCTTTTTCCAGGTTTCTTTCCCCTCTTCTTTTCCTCGGGCGGCTGACCAACAAGCGGGATGCAGAAGTGGAAATGCGGGGAATGGCTGGGGAGACGGTACCGTAACATTCCACTAGTCGACTAACTTATACTATCTTCAACTATAGTCAGCCATTGCTTGCTGGATCATGACGATGCGGGGAACAGCTGTTGACTTGTTGTCAATTGTCAATTGAAAGCAATACTACCTTCCATCTCATTCTGCTACCAAGCTTCTTGGGCGTCGTCCAAGTCCGCTATTTGACCGAGAGTTGTAACCCCCGTAATAGAGCTGTATCCCGTACCGCAGCCGATTGTGTCCCGAAGCTGATCGGAATGCGCCAGAATTGGCTCGAGTGATAAGTTTTTATTTATATTTTGGTTTCAATCAAGAATGTCAGGCACCTCCCGACTGACTGCATTCTGCTGGCCTGCCGGAAAGATATCATCGCACATAGGGCAGTTTGAGGTTCATGTCAGGGAGGATGAGTTGGGGAAAGGGATCGGAGTGTAAACAGCCCGTATAGCGTAACGGAATTACCCCCCAAGGTTACCAGGGCCGAGTGGATGCCCCACAGCGGTACCAGCGGTAACTTACCAGCCAGTCAGTAAACTTTTAGTTTAGTATACTGTAGTCCCTTGGACTGTAACTGCAGTACTTCCATCCACCTCATTCCGTCATCCCCAGATGGCTGGACTCTGTCGGTGTGGGGTTCGGTCATTCCGCTTGACTTTTCTGCGCTTCGGCTGCGAACCATCGCCAGAATGAGAAATTCCTCGTTGAGTCGGGGTGTTATACGGTGTGCAGGTCATGCTGCCGAGCCGAGTGCATGAACGCAGGAGCAGGAGCAGCAGCAGCAGCAGCAGCTTCCTCCCCAGCTTAGTGAATCACGGCAAATACAATCGCTCGACTTGCCTGAGTTCCGACCGTTCCATGCTCTCTCCCTCGCCGCCTGTCTCTTCCTCGATTTGGCTTCCTCCCTGTCGATCCCCATGCTCAGAGCTAAGCGAATGGAACCACTCGTCACTCGCCCAGTCCATGGCCGACCAGGTGCTTGCTTACTTTGACTTCTTGTTTGCGAGACATCAATTCACTCCTGAGTGGGTAGCTCCGCAAAAAAATAGGCCAAGAGGTTCTGATTGATTTTATTCACCGTCGCTGGTCTCTCTCATAGCTGTGGCGCCCCCCTCTCTTCGTTGCTGGGGTTATTTATATCTCCTCCCTTTCCCCCCCTGATCGGCCTTGTTTGTCCTTCCACCTTTGTACTACTTCGACGTCTTTCTCAAATTCTCGAGAGTGCAAGCTGTGTGGCTGGCTAGCTCGTTGTTTCCTCTTTCTTCAGCTACCTCTACGCCATCATGAAGCTCAGTTGGCTTGAGGCGGCTGCCTTGACGGCTGCCTCTGTCGCCAGCGCTGTATGTTGCTTTTTCTGCGTCCTCGATGCCTCTAGAGATCTAACCTGAGGCTGACGAGTCGTGCTCTACAGGATGAATTGGCGTTCTCTCCTCCATTCTATCCCTCCCCTTGGGCCAATGGCCAGGGAGAGTGGGCGGAAGCCTACCAGCGTGCAGTGGCCATTGTCTCCCAGATGACTCTGGATGAGAAGGTCAACCTTACCACCGGAACTGGGTAATGACACCACAATTGTCGCGAGATGCGTCGCCTGCTAACGAGCTTCTAGATGGGAGCTGGGGAAGTGTGTCGGTCAGACTGGTGGTGTTCCAAGGTAGAACCCTTCAAAAATGAACTTGTTTCTAGTCGGCTAACTGGCGCCTGCTGTCTAGACTGAACATCGGTGGCATGTGTCTCCAGGACAGTCCCTTGGGAATTCGTGACAGTAAGACTTGATCTAACTCGAGCCCGGCCGCTGACACTCTTGCTAACAATGTGTCCTACAGGTGACTACAATTCGGCTTTCCCTGCTGGTGTCAACGTTGCTGCGACATGGGACAAGAACCTGGCTTATCTCCGTGGCCAGGCTATGGGTCAAGAATTTAGTGACAAAGGAATCGATGTTCAATTGGGCCCGGCCGCGGGTCCCCTCGGCAGGAGTCCTGATGGAGGTCGTAACTGGGAAGGTTTCTCTCCAGACCCGGCTCTTACTGGCGTGCTCTTTGCGGAGACGATCAAGGGTATTCAAGATGCTGGTGTCGTGGCAACAGCCAAGCATTACATTCTCAATGAGCAAGAGCATTTCCGCCAGGTCTCAGAGTCTGCGGGCTACGGATTCAATATCTCCGACACGGTCAGCTCGAATGTTGATGACAAGACCATTCATGAAATGTACCTCTGGCCCTTCGCGGATGCCGTTCGCGCAGGCGTTGGCGCCATCATGTGTTCCTACAACCAGATCAACAACAGCTACGGCTGCCAGAACAGTTACACGCTGAACAAGCTCTTGAAGGCCGAGCTCGGCTTCCAGGGCTTCGTGATGTCTGACTGGGGTGCTCACCACAGTGGTGTTGGTTCTGCTTTGGCCGGCCTGGATATGTCAATGCCTGGTGATATCACCTTCGATTCTGCCACTAGTTTCTGGGGTACCAACCTGACCATTGCTGTTCTCAACGGCACCGTCCCGCAGTGGCGCGTTGACGACATGGCTGTTCGTATCATGGCTGCCTACTACAAGGTTGGCCGCGACCGCCTGTACCAGCCGCCTAACTTCAGCTCTTGGACTCGCGATGAATACGGCTTCAAGTATTTTTACCCTCAGGAAGGTCCCTATGAGAAGGTCAATCACTTTGTCAATGTGCAGCGCAACCACAGCGAGGTTATTCGCAAGTTGGGAGCAGACAGCACTGTTCTACTGAAGAACAACAATGCCCTGCCTCTGACCGGAAAGGAGCGCAAAGTTGCGATCCTGGGTGAAGACGCCGGATCCAACTCGTACGGTGCCAATGGCTGCTCTGACCGCGGCTGTGACAACGGTACTCTTGCCATGGCTTGGGGTAGTGGCACTGCCGAATTCCCATACCTCGTGACCCCTGAGCAGGCTATTCAAGCTGAGGTGCTCAAGCACAAGGGCAGCGTCTATGCCATCACTGACAACTGGGCGCTGAGCCAGGTGGAGACCCTCGCTAAACAAGCCAGGTAAGTCCTGTCGTCCATATCGTTGTTTCTTTTTCTGTTTCAAATCTGATGCTTCAGTGAACTAACATTTATCTCCGTAGTGTCTCTCTAGTGTTTGTCAACTCGGACTCGGGAGAGGGCTATATCTCTGTGGACGGAAACGAGGGCGACCGCAACAACCTCACCCTCTGGAAGAATGGCGACAACCTCATCAAGGCTGCTGCGAACAACTGCAACAACACAATCGTTGTCATCCACTCCGTTGGACCGGTTTTGGTCGACGAGTGGTATGACCACCCCAATGTCACTGCCATCCTCTGGGCCGGTTTGCCTGGCCAGGAGTCTGGCAACTCCCTGGCTGATGTGCTCTACGGCCGCGTCAACCCGGGCGCCAAATCGCCATTCACCTGGGGCAAGACGAGGGAGGCGTACGGGGATTACCTTGTCCGCGAACTCAACAACGGCAACGGGGCTCCCCAAGACGACTTCTCGGAAGGTGTTTTCATTGACTACCGCGGATTCGACAAGCGCAATGAGACCCCGATCTACGAGTTCGGACATGGTCTGAGCTACACCACTTTCAACTACTCTGGCCTTCACATCCAGGTTCTCAACGCTTCGTCCAACGCTCAAGTAGCCACTGAGACTGGCGCTGCTCCCACATTCGGACAAGTCGGCAATGCCTCGGACTATGTGTACCCTGAGGGATTGACCAGAATCAGCAAGTTCATCTACCCCTGGCTTAACTCCACCGACCTCAAGGCCTCATCTGGCGACCCGTACTATGGTGTCGACACCGCGGAGCACGTCCCCGAGGGTGCTACCGATGGCTCTCCCCAGCCCGTTCTGCCTGCGGGTGGTGGCTTCGGTGGTAACCCCCGCCTCTACGATGAGTTGATCCGCGTTTCGGTGACAGTCAAGAACACTGGTCGTATTGCTGGTGATGCTGTACCTCAACTGGTAATTAAATCTCCCGTGCAGTATTAATCCCGCATGCTAACCGTTTGCCAGTATGTTTCCCTTGGTGGACCCAATGAGCCCAGGGTTGTGTTGCGCAAATTCGACCGCCTTACCCTCAAGCCCTCCGAGGAGACGGTGTGGACGACTACCCTGACTCGTCGCGATCTGTCCAACTGGGACGTTGCGGCTCAGGATTGGGTCATTACTTCTTACCCGAAGAAGGTCCATGTTGGTAGCTCTTCGCGTCAGCTGCCCCTTCACGCAGCGCTCCCGAAGGTGCAATGAGCGGTGGAAGGTGTCATGAAGGGCTTTGAGCCTGGGCCTGAGGCTGCAGATGGAGATGATGTACACATTTTTCACAAGTCGTAGAGACCACGAATTTAATGACTATGATGCTGTCAATGTGAACCATGCATTCGAGCGGTAGATCAAGTGTATATTGTAATGCAATGATAGCGTAATAGTCGCAGGCTTGTTGTGGCTGTGGCGGTGGTTGTGGTTGTGGTTAGGGCGGGCGGAAAGGCAGGCAAGCAGGCAGCGACGTCATCCGACTTCCGCCATTTGCATTTCCTCTTCCTTTGTATCATCATCATCCTTTTGTATCATCGACCTTGTTTCCATTCAATTGTCCCCCAAATCCCTCAAATTCATGCACTCCCCAATTCTACTCAGATAGAACAGTTATTTCATCCTCTATACATTTTCGAAGCAATACACCACAAGACGAGTGCAATCACCCAGACAACAGAAGGGAAAAAAAACCACGATGCCATCCGCAGACAATCCCCCTTCTCCCGCCGGAGTAACAGCAACAAGCCCGACCACATCACGATCGCTCCAACCCCCGATCACCGCTCTCCTCATCTATCCTCTCACCCTCGTCGTGGGGTCCCTTTTCTCCGTCCTCTCGCCAACCGCCTACGGCAGCCGTGATCCGAGCGCCAGCAGCAGCCCACTCCAGAACCACCCATCCCCCTTCGCCCCAACCATCGCCTCGGACCTGCACCTCTCCTTTCCCGCCGCCGTCAAGCCCGTCAACTATTTCGCACGCAAGGACAACGTCTTCAACCTCTACTTCGTGAAGATCGGCTGGCTCTGGACAACTCTCGCCTTCGTCCTGCTCCTCCTCACCCAGTCCGCCTACACCGGGAGCGGCGGTCGCGGCGGCGCGGGCGGCAACACTGCCACCGCTGCTGCTGCTGCTGCGCACCGGTCCCGCCGCACGACGCAGGCTGTCATCCGGTACGCGCTCGCCACGACGGTGTGGTACCTGACGACGCAATGGTTCTTCGGGCCCGCGCTGATCGACCGCAGCTTCGTGCTGACGGGCGGCAAGTGCGAGCGGGCAATCCCCGAGGCGGAGAACCCTTACACCGCCACCGACTTCGGGACGCTGGCGACGGCCGTGGCGTGTAAGGGGGCTGGCGGGGCGTGGCGCGGCGGGCACGATGTCAGTGGACATGTGTTCATGTTGGTGTTGATGACTTCGTTGATTGGGTTCGAGGTCTGGGGCGCCAGGCTGTCCCGCGAGGAGGCGGATTCGAAGGAGAAGAAAGAGGGGGAGAAGACGGATGCGCTTGATCAGGAGGGGGATTCTGACGAGCAGGATGTGTTCGCGGTGTGGTCGGCCCGGTTGGCGTGGACGGTCGTGGGCCTGGGGATGTGGATGTTGTTGATGACGGCGATTTGGTTCCACACTTGGTTTGAGAAGGTACGTTTCCTTTTCCCTTTTCGGTCACTCTGAGTTGTGGGATTTCTGGGCTAATGTTTCCTCTGCAGGTAACGGGTCTTCTGATTGCACTGGGCACTGTTTATACGATTTACATTCTCCCTCGGACGAATATCCCGTGGAGGGAGATTGTGGGGCTACCTGGGGTTTAGAGGGTTGGGTTTTGTGATTCTATGTTTGTGGCGTTGATAGAGTGATGAATGTTTGAGGAGAGGGGAGTTTCCTCGGGCTCTGATATACATACTGTACATGTTTGCATTTTTTTTGACTACTGGTTGACTGACTCTGTAGAGTACGCTTACCTCAATGCATCAGGCAATTATATTTTGCGAATTATCTGGTTGTTTGACCAGTTAAGCAACAGGTTCAGGCCCGAAATAGCCCCGACAGAACGCTGTCGAATGTCAATACTAGGTAATGTTTCGCAAAGGACTCAGACCACTCACCTCCGGGGATCAAAGCCGCGGCATACATGACTCGCGTGATGGGCCGCAACTCCTCCGGCGTGGCATTGCGCCCCGTCTCCATCCAGATGTACGGATCCCAGCATTCCACAATGCGGTCCGCGTAGGCCTTCAGCTCGACCGCGCGGTCTTTATCCGACGCCTGCGCCGCCATACATTGGAGGCCCAAACACGTCCCGAACTCGCGGAAGGCCAACCGCGCGCGGAGGTCCCGGTCAAGGTAGTGTCGTCTCTCGAACAAGTCAACTGTTGATTTCTGCAGCATCAGCACCACACCCCACTCATTCATCCATCCATTAACCGCAACCCAAATCTCAAAGGAAAGGAAGTCATACAAACCCTCCCACAACAATCCTCCGCCATCCTCCCCGCCCACTCCTCCCCTTTAGTGTCGGCCACCCAATGCGCCGTCCACATCGCCATCCCCAAATCCAAGGGATCCAGTGAGACGAACCCTTCCCCCTTCCGCTTGACGATCCTCCGATAATCCTCAATCTCATCCCCCAGCACCCCTTCATCTTCGGGCTGGGGGCCCTCCCCTCGAAACCACCGATCCGTCTCCCGCAGCAACCGAAACACCACCAGCCCATCCACGGGATCGAGATTCCCCTCCGACGCGACCAACACCTCCTCCAGGTTGACGTCCATCTTCCACACCATTTTGGGGGATTGCTGGTGGTGGTGGTGCGGCGGGTCACGTCCGCTGCTGCTCCCGCGGCTGCTCCCGCCCCGCACGAAGTGTGGATGGATCGCCGTCGCCAGCGCCAGCGCCTGATCGTTCCAGGTCCTGTCGCGTGTGGCCACCGCCGTCCGGTTCAGCGCGAACATCCACAGCGTCAGGTAATGGTGGTATTGGCCGTCGCCGTCGGGGCCGTGGGCGTGGGGTTTGCCGATGCGGAGCCCGCCGGCGAGGGGGGTGGAGGGCGTGGCCCGCGGGAGCGGTTCCGGGGGCGAGGACCGGGTGGTGCCCAGGGTGCGGTGGACGGTGGTGATGAGGTTTGTGGCCAGGGTGAGGTAGTGGTCTTTTGCTTGTGCTTGCAGGTTGTTTCGGGGGTTGGTGGTTTCTCGGTGTAGGGTTAGGAAGTTGAGGACGCCGAAGGCGTCGGTCCAGAGGTAGCGGCCTCGGTGGCCGCCGGATTGGGCCGGGGGTATCCATTGCGCGGGGTCGGGGATGGTGGTTATTGGGCCGTACAGGGATTCTTGGGCGCGGATGAAGGCGCTTAGTTTTTGGGGGTGGGCGGGCATTTTCTTTTTCCTTTGGGGGTTGGGGGTTTGATATACTGTGTGTAGTGGTGGAGTGCGGGGTCTGGGGTCTGGGTCTGGGATCTGGGATCTGGGATCTGGGGTATAGATGGTGAAGATTTTGGATTGGGAAGGGATCGGCGGGTTGGAGGATCGATATCGAAAAGAAGTGTTACTGTAAGCTATAGCTCGTCTAATACTGTACTTAGTATGAGCATATTACTCGTCGATGACCCTCCTCGTTCATTGCTCGAATGTGGCAAAGATCAAGTCACGATGACCCGGTGGTGATCTCATTTCGCCGCTGTCGAACCCTAATCCGACTGCGTCCCAGTATATCAGCTCCACGCGTACTCCGGGCTTACTATCTGTCATAACAAACACATTCCCAAAAATGGGCTAAATCCCTTATGACAGCTAAGCTCTGGCGTCTAGCCCGACTGTCCAAACCGACCCCAAAGATGTCGCAATTCCAAGACCTCTTCACCGCAGCAGCACAACCTCTGCCCGCCATCCACGACCCCAGTTTTGGGTCTCACTTCGATACCTTCGGGGAATACCGCGTTGTTCTCCTCGGCGACGGCACGCATGGCACCTCGGAGTTCTACGCCGCCCGCGCGGAGATCACCAAGCGGCTGATCGAACACCACGGCTTCAACATCGTCGCCGTGGAGGCCGACTGGCCCGACGCGGAGTCCGTCGACCGGTACGTTCGCCAGCGCCCGGGTCCCCAGGGCCGGATCCGACAGGGCAGCAATGATGACGACGACGCGCATGAGCCCTTCAAGCGGTTTCCCACCTGGATGTGGCGCAACCGCGAGACCCAGGACCTGGTCGAATGGATGCGCAACCGCAACGCGACGCTGACCGACCCCGCGCAGAAGGCCGGATTCTACGGCCTCGACCTGTACAGCATGGGGGCGTCGATCCAGGCGGTCATCGACTACCTGGACCGCATCGACCCGGCCGCGGGGAAGGACGCGCGCCGCCGCTACGGCTGCCTGCAACCGTGGGTGGAGGACCCCACCGCGTACGGGCTGGCCTCGCTGCGCGGCATGGCGGACTGCGAGCAAGGGGTGGTGCAGATGCTGCGCGACCTGCTGGCGCGGCGGCTGGAGTATTCCGAGGACGTGCACGACGGCGAGGAGTACCACAGCGGCCAGCAGAACGCGTACCTGGTGCGCGACGCCGAGCGCTACTACAAGGCCATGTACTACAGCTCGGCCTCGTCGTGGACGCTGCGCGACACGCACATGGTGGACACGCTGCGCCGCATCCTGAAGAGCCGACCCGCGGCGGCCGGCAAGGCCGTGGTCTGGGCGCACAACTCCCACTGCGGGGATGCGCGGTTCACGAGCATGGGCACGCGCCGCAAGGAGGTCAACATCGGCCAGCTGTGTCGCGAGCGCTTCGGCCGCGAGCACGTCGCCATCCTCGGCTGCGGCACGCACACGGGCACCGTCGCCGCCGCCCACGAGTGGGACGAGGACATGGAGATCATGGCCGTCCGGCCCTCGAGGCCCGATAGCTGGGAGTCCGTGGCCCATCACACGGACATCCCGCGCTTCGTGTGGGATCTGCGCGAGGGCCGCATCAGTCCCCGCCTCAAGGAGGCCATGGCCGCTGAGAGCCACCGGCTCGAGCGGTTCATCGGCGTCATCTATCGGCCGGACACGGAACGCATGTCGCATTACTCGCAGGCGGACCTGCAGCAGCAGTTCGACGCGTATATCTGGTTCGATGAGACAGAGGCGGTGAAGCCGCTGGAGACGGTGCAGCCGAAGACAGTGATGGGCATGGAGGAGACATATCCTTTTGGCTTGTAGTTATTTTGTACCAAAATCTGTTGTTAGCGATTCAGATCAAGTGGTAGAATGAAAATGTGTAGAGGATGGATGCATGCGTGCACGTGATCACTTATCTAAGCTTTGACGTCAGCTCACCGCCTGGCCGCGGGTTTGTTTATTCGCCCTTTTACCCCATGCCTTCAATTCTCCTCTTGTCGTCATTCTCGTGCATTGCCACTGTTGTATCCTCGATTGCACCCCATTCATCCTCATATTTTATCACATATCATCACCAATTCATTGTATATAGCTACTATGGCGGTCCGGCGGTCCGCCCGTCTGCGCAATCGCGATGCGTCCTTGTCCGAGGTAAGCCATTCGCCCATCCGAGCATCCCACCCTCCAGCGACGTGAAGGATCAGGTGAGATCCGAGGGAGGGGAGGGGGTGTGGAATGCTACCCTGTGCATCTCAGGTCACTGACACTGGATGACCCGCTTAGGAACCTCAGCCACCACCTGGCCCCGCTGAGCACAGTCACGTCAACAAAGATCACGTCAACACCAACGATCGGCATGACGACCAACTTTCTACAAAACCAAACAAGAGGAACACAAGGAGCAAGAAGAAATCCCAACCCATCCCCGAACCCACCGATCTACCTCCAGTTATCGAACGTGAGGAGACCGCCGTTGTCAACAGCTCTGAACCCAATCCCGAACCTGAACGCGAAGCCGACAACGCCCCTGTCGTAGCGGACAAGAAGTCTGCTCCCGCCAGCGAAAACCCTGAGCCTCCTCAGCCGGCTCCTGCTACAGCCGAGGACCCCGAAACTGCATCCAAGGAAACTATAACCGAATCTACGCGTGCCGCAGCCGCGGAGGCGGAGCGGACGAAAAAGCGATCCATCACTGCCGCGTTCGACAAGGCCGAGTCGACATTCAAGAAGATGAAGAGCGCCGCGTTCTCCAAGAGCGGAGCGACCCCCAAGAGGGGCACCGGCGACGCGTCCGATCGCCCCGATGCTACGCCCAAGAAAACCCCCAATGCCGCGTCCGCGCGAGTCGAGGCGACCCCCAAGAGAATTACCCAGTTAACTTCGCCAGTCAAGGGCACCACCCCTTCCAGAATCCCGAGCGTTACTACCCCGCTCAGGGCTACACCCGCGGTGACGAAGGGTCCCGGTGCAAAGACTCCCTCCACCGTCATGGCGCGTCCTTCCCACCAGGATATGCACCCCAGCAAGGTCCACCAGAGCACCACTAAGCAGCCCGACTCCGGCTTGGTTTTGGGGTTCAATCCCATCAAGAAGGACGCCGAGGGCAACGTCGTCAAGGACACCGCGACTGAGAGCACTCCGACCAAGGCTAGAGATTCCCCCGCGTCCGCATACTATGGTACCCCTGCGTTTGAGTTCAAGTTGGCCAGCCAAGAGGCCCAGCTGAGCGACGAGGCCAAGAAGCTCATGGAGAGCGTGCGCCTGGACGCTGCGAAGATCAAGGCGCAGATGGTCAAGGATCGGGCCAACGGCGCACAGGACAAACCCGAGCTCACCGAGAGAAAGATCGTGCAGCCCAAGGGAAAGACCGACCGTTTCACCGAGGCTCACATGGCCGAATTCAAGAAGATGGACTCCATCGCCAACCATCCTTCGGCCTTCCGTGCCGCTCCGGGTCGCTTCCAGCCGGTCATCGAGAAGAAAACTCTTAAGAGATCCAACTCCAAGGCACGACTGGACGAGACCGACAGCAAGTCGCCTTCGCCTTCCAAGGTCTCCGTTGCACGGCCCTCTCCTGCTCCGGTTGCTGCTTCAGCTAAACGCGTCAAGCACAATCAGACTGATGACGCTTCGACCAGTCGTCTGCCTACTCTGAACAGCCCTAAGCCCGGTTTCACGCGTCCCAGACACTCTTTCCGCAAGTCTTTGATGACTCCGACCCGAGCCTCGGCGGCGCGTGCGTCGACCGTGAGACCTGCTCGCACTTCGATGATTCCCTCGTTGGTCCGCTCCCCAGCCCCCACGCAGCCAGAGATTCCGCGCACGCCTCAGACCGACTTCAACCCCCGGCTGAAGAGCAACATTCCCGATTTCAGCCAACCCCGGTCGATCCTCCGTCAACCCCACCAGCTATTCTCCAAAGACCCCCTCAAGATCGCGGCAGGCACCCATGTGGCGGCTCCCGACTTCAGCTCGAACATGCTGTTCGGCTCGTCTCGGGACGCCACCGAGGAACCGTCGCACACTCCCTCTCCCAAGAAGCGCGTCGAGTTCACTCCCTGCGTGAAGGATGCTCCGGAGGAAACCGTGTTCTCGCCTTCCCCTTCGAAACTTCCCACTGCAAGTGCCTCTCGGGTGGTTTCTGACATTGTTTACCCGACTCTACCTACCTTGACCCCGGAGCACTCCCACAGCCCCAGCAAGATCGGCAGCACCACCAAGAACAGCGAGGCGACCACACCTACTATCCGCCAGGTGCGTCCTTCCGACGCCACTCCTCTGCCCGAGATTGCCGGTGTGCCCCACGGTATTGGTCACAAGAAACGCAACCGTCCTACCGTTGAGGAGGAGAAGCACGACGCTAGTTCCTTGCCCGACATTGCCGGGGTTCCCCATGGTATTGGTCACAAGAAGCGTAACCGCACGGCCGTCGAGGCGGAGGATGTTGATGCCGAAAACGTGCCCCCAGCCGATAATGGAGCGCGCAGCGCCAAGCGCCTCAAGATGAGCGCGCCCTCGCCCTCCCCGTTCAAGAAAACCGGTCGTGCCTCCACTCTATTTGCCAAGGCCATGGACACTCCCAGTGCTACCAAGGAGACAGCCTCGAGTGTTGCAGGTACCCCCACGCCCACCAAAGCGCGATCCCACACTCCGCTCCGCTCTGCAACCCGACCCTCGGCGGGACGCGCCAGCACCAGCACCACCACCACCCCGGGCAGTGCTCGTGCTCGCGGCCGGGGCGTGCTGACCATGAGCCGTCTGCACCTCCTGTCTCAGCCCAAGAGCCGTTCTTGAATGTTTGAGGGTTGCATTGAGTCGTGCGATACGGGTCTCATGATGATTTACATATGTTGAATACCTGGTAGCATGTTCACATGTTCAATTCTGGGATTGTTGAAGACTACGAAGTGGGGTAGTTGCTGAGCTATTTTTTTTTCTCGCATCAGATTGTGTAGCGTGTTCCTCCGACTTGGGACTTCCTGTGTCCTTTGGTGTTTCTCCTGAACTGGTGTCCATATGGCTGGAATTGGCGCTTGGAGTTTGCAAAGGCAGATGCATCCGGCATGCTGGGTACGGCGTGGGCGTTGGGATCTGGATCTGTTTCTGTTTGATTAGTCTTGACCATGTTGATCAGATGGGCTTTGTGGATAGTGTAATGATTATGATTGTCTTGCGATGGTGCATCGTGTGTGTAGCACGCTTTAGTCTCCGTCAGGTCTGAGGTAGTCGACCCGATCTTTCACCACGTCACGGCACTTCCCCGGTTGTCATGCAGTCCCCGTCTGCAGCATGACAGGTTCAAGTGGGAGTTAGAGCCTGTCAGATAATGCGCACCACAGCACATAGCATAAACCATCCAGTCAATCCAACTGATACAGCAATGGACTCTGACCCCAATGTGTAGGTTCATCGAACAAACTGCCCACTTTGAGTAGGGGTCCTTTTCGAGTATAGATGCCGAGAGCAGCTCGAGAATAACTACCACCTACTTGGTATTGGTATACCGTCATCCCTCATGTCAGAGTCCCCAGCGGGAAGACGGCCGGGTGGTAGGAGACAGGGCGAGAAAGGGCTAGTCTGCCTCGCTACAGCATGCCGTTACTGCTGAGGTATTGTCCTGTACTGTACTGTACTGTACGAGGAGACAGGTCCAACCAAAGGTAAGCTTAACATCGCAATTGCAACTCTCCGTCCTTCCCTCTGATGATGAGTACATGCAGTCTTACAGGAATGCAGTGAGCATGACCCTGCTTCCGTAGCAGTAGCGGTAGCAGTAGCAGTAGCAATAGCAGTAACAGGGCTCAGCTCAGCGCTCGCGGAGGCCTGTGCCAGTTCAGCTCAGTCCAACTCAGTCTGTCCAGTCCAGTCCAGCACCGCAGCACACCTCCCTCCCTCGTCCATCCTCCATCCCGCCTGACTGAACATGTACAGTACAGTACAGTATAGTACATATAGTAGAGTCCACCCCCACCCCAACAAGAAAGTACTGTACACTCAAGAATGTGCGCACTACGCAGACCCTGACAACTTCGGCTACCCTCCTCCCCCCGGGACCGCAGGGCAAGCAGGCCGGACAAGGCAACCAACCACCAACAACTACCATCCGATTGGGCGGGTTGCTTACCCTACCTACCTACTAGGTACTGGGAAGTAGTAACTTACACTCCACTACTACTATTAGTACCTACCGAGTGCGCACAGTAAAACTCGGCTAAATCGGATTTGAATCGAATCGGATTGAAGCAGCTGAGATCCTGCGAACTTGCTTACTTGACTTAAGTTACGTACTGTACCGTACTGGAAGTTACCTATCTAATGCATTAGCTTTGCAATGGCATATAAGTTAGTGTGAGGGGCAGTACAGTACAGTACAGTACAGTACAGTACCCTACCCCGGTGTTTGTCTGGCTGTGTGGGAGAAATGGTGATTCGGATACGGTACGGACCTGAAATAAAGTGACCTCCCTGGGTGGATGATGGGCTACGTACCATGGTCCAGGAGATGGTCGGGGCGGGTTCGGGCTCAGCCGTAAGCGCATTCCAGTGTCCACAACCCACAGTCCGCAGTCCGCAGTCCACATTTCCCGGGGCCAGTGGTTCACGGGTTCCACTTTTGGACTTTCCGGGACTCGGACTGGGGCCCGTACCTTATGGAGCATACTCTTACTCTTACTCCGTCCGTACTTCGCATCCATCCCGTGATACTCACAACGCTATAGAATTCTGCATACGTCATGTTTACTGTGAGATAGCTTCCGGCTTGCTTATTCCTGACTAGAAATAAAGTACAGACTCCATATGTGCATGAATTACTACCCAATATACTAGACGGGCTGTGCCCCCAAAACATCAGACAGCGCCGCATACCTCATAACTCATTCAATCATAAAGCTATTCAGCGGATAAGCACCGACTAAAAACTGCCCTGGGGCTTCCCCCAGTCCCCTGTAAAGTCGGCCGGACTCAATTCTCGCTCTTGACCCGTAGCCGACAGGAACGAATGGTTGGTCTGCGTCTCGCCGCTCCACGACTGCGAGACGTGCGAGCCGTCCGAGTGGCCCGTGCGCGGATGGTCGAGGCGGCGGCCGCTGAGACTCCGCCGCGTCGTGCTGCTGCGCGTGGTCGTGCAGGTGGCGTGCTCGAACATAGCGATCGAGACGTCCTCGCTGTCCATCCAGGGGTGCGACCGGCGGCGGGTCGCGATGGGCGCGTGCGTGCCCGGGTGCGTCAGGTCCGAGGTGACGCGGGTGGCGTCGACGAAATCCGGGTACTCCGGTATCGTCGCCCCGCCGCGGCCGGTGGTGATTGTTGGTGGCTGCTGCTCGTCGACGGCGGTCGGCGGCGGCGGCGGACTGCTGACGGCGAGGGCGGAGTCGCACTTCCAGACGTGGTGGCCGCGGACCAGCAGGACGAGCTTGCCGAGGACGGCGAACTCGAGCTTCAGCTTGACGCTGTAGATGACGCCCTTGATCATGGTCTCCATGATGTAGAGGTCGCGGTACTCGATGACCAGCAGCCCCAGATCCAAAAAGATGATGATCAGGTTGATGGCGACCAGCTGGTACATGATCTTGCGCTTGCCGCGGTCCGGGTCGAGGCGCAGCATGCGCACCGTCTCCCAGATGTACAGCGCCGACAGGATGAACTCCTGCAGGCAGAAGCAGGTCATCTGGATCTTCTCCATGATGTTGTAGCCGGCGATGAAGGCGGCCTTGCGCGGGGCCAGGTTCGAGCCGTACGTGAGCACGGTGGTCGGCAGGTGCAGCAGGCACGCGTCGATGGTGATCATGTACCGCACCTGGCGCAGGATGCGCGGGTTGGGCAGCACCAGGTGCAGCCGCGAGTACAGCACCACCGACTGGCCCGTCACCATGGTGTACCAGCCGATGGTGATCAGGGTGACGGACAGGGCGGCGGGCGCCAGGTCGAAGTATTTGAGGAGGAAGCCGGTGGAGTAGGGGAGGAGCCCCAGCGAGGAGATCAGCAGCGACCAGAAGTAGGGGCCCCGGAACTGGGCGAAGGTCACGAAGACGAGGATGACCAGCTCGACGGCATTGTACCAGCTGATGGCGGCCAGGGTTGCAATGGCGATGCGGAGGGCCATACTGTGGCCGGTGTAGCCCCCGACGACGCCATTGCCGGGGGAGGTGGTCGGGCCGGTGATCATGGTTTCATCGTTGGATGGGGAGATGGGAGGGTTTTGAATGGGTGGGGTTGAGTCAAGAGTGGTTGGGTAGTTGGGTTGAAATGGATGGAACTAGTATAGTGTGGTGTAATGTAGTGGGGGTAAAGTATGGAGCTAGTGGTGGAGGGGAGGAAGTATAGAGAGGAGCGGAGAGAAGAGGAGGAGAGGAGAGGAGAGGAGAGGAGAGGAGAGGAAAGGGTAAGAGGAAGCGAGAGGGAGGCAGTGGAAGAGGGAAGAGAAGAGAGTGTGTGCGAGAGCAGAGAGAAGAAAGAGTAAGAGTAAGAGTACGAGAGGAGAGGAGAGGAGAGGATGAACAGGCAGCGAGTCACGAGAAGATACTAAATAAGGACTAACCTATGCAGTCATCCTTTACTAGACCCGGATTGACCGACAAACAAACGCGGGGAAAAGACAGCTCCACTCGACTCGTCACTCCCTCGATTGGCAGAGTAATAGATTAGTTACTGGTTATTAATTGGTACTCATAATTTACCTACCTAGTAACTGATATCATTCCCAGCTCTGTGTCTCCGATCGCGATACGATCATCCCCTGCGTCCGCCGGCAACACGTGGACCTGGAAATGTCATTCACCATTCACCTTTCGGATACGTAAGGGTTATTTTTGGTTGAGATGGATTATGAGTTGTATCATTCCAGCCCCAGCACTGCCTGCTTCACCTAATTAATTAATCGGCAGTTTAATACCCCCCATCCATTGCAAAAACCAAAACTCCCGAACTCTGAAACACCATGACATAAACCATATTACCCCCCCAGCAACGCCATCCACATTTAAAAACCCAAGCTCGCAACCGATACAACAAAAACCCTCTTTCCCCCTTTAAATCCAACAAGAAAAACAACGCCCCCCCAGCTTCCCTATTGATGCCCCCCCCCCCCAAAAATCAATCCTCCCCCCCCGTCATCTCCAACACCCGCCTCACCTCCCCGCGACACTCGGGCATGGCGCCGCGGATCTCCCGCGCCAGCACGTCCCGAAACCCGCGGAAGGCCTCCTTCTTCCCCTTGAGGTCCTGGTTGCCGCGCTGCACCAGCTCCACGAACTCGCGCGTGTAGATGTCCGGGTTGCGCGCCGCGTCCACGTAATCGATAATCTCCGGCGGGAGTTGCACGCTCCCCAGGGGGGGGTCCTGCGGGTTGGTGGTGGTGGGGTTGCTGCTGGCAGTCGAGGTGGCGTCCGGGTTGGTGGGGGCGGTGTGGGTTTGGAGGGTTTGGAGGGCGAGGGTGAGGTTTTTGCTGGGGTTTGGCCAAGGGAGTTAGTATTCGGGGTTGTTTTGGGGGGGGGGAGAGAGAAAGGGCACAACGTACATCTTCCGGACGAGCTCTTGTTGGGTCTCCGGACCGAGGTACCCGTGGACGGCGGATTGGATCTCGAACAGGTGTTGGATGATTTCTTTTAGGTCATCTGGTGGTGAGGAGATGGACTGCGTTAGTATACGGGAATGTGATGCATTGAGTCAGAACGTACGGTCGACGGTGGTGAGAGTTACTGGGGCCATGGTGATTGATGAGTGCTTGATGATGAGAAGCTGCTGAATGTCTCGGAGGTGGTGCGGAGAAGAACCTTGAAACTAGAAGAGGAGAAGAGGAGAAGCACGGAATACTGCGCTAACCGCTTTGGGAGATCCACCGCCCCGGTGCCCGAGCAACAATCTATGAATATACAATCAATCTGATCTATAGTGTCTCAACAATCGATCCATCGAAATCATATGCAGCTGTAAGTTATTAACTTGAAACAAGTCTATCCACACCACCAATACTACAATTATAGCTCACACGCTCACATCGCTCACAACCACGCTCTAAGCATATATGTAGGTACTTATACCAACGACCCGACCAACTATACCTCCTTCGTCCGTAGACTATTAGGAGCCACCCGCGGCAACTCAATCTCCGTCTCCATCTCTAATCCCGATAGACTCGGAAACCGCCGACTGAAGTTGGCCTCCCAATCCTCCCCGCCCGCACTGGCTGGCGTCGCCGCCACCGTGGGACTCCGATCCTGACTGCCCGCCTGCCCTTCCATCCCCGTGGGCATGCGCAGACTCTTCGGTTTTGGAGGCAGCGCCGGACGCGGTGCCCCCGAGGAAGACCCCGGCCGCCCGCTGGCCGTAGCTTGTTTGCCAATGCTCATCGGCTGCTCGGCTGGCGCACTCGCCCGGCTCGACCGCAGTTCCGTAGGCTTTGCCGGCAAAGCCCCCGCCGTCTCGTCCGTGTATCGTCCGTAGCCCGTCGCCGTCTTAGGCGGCGGAGGAGCCCGGGCCGACTCGCCGAGGAGTGACTGCACCTTGTTCTGGATCGCCTGCGACCGTGGCCCGTCGCGCCACCCACCAGCCCCAGCCCCAGCCCCAGGCTGTCCGCCTTCAGCCACCCGTTTCCGATACTCGGCGGCCGCGTTGGCGACTCGCTTCTCCTCCTGGGAGAGCCGGCGCCGCTCCAGCTCCCGCCGCATCTCCGGCGAGATATCCTCGTTGCCGTCCATGTCAATTAGCTCGCTGGCCGGCTCCGAGGTCAGATCCGCACTCGTGAGCATCATAGGAGACTTGGCGGGTGCCTCTTCGGTAACGGGTGACTGCACTTTGCTCTCCGAGTTACTGTGCTCGAACCGTCGAAAGGCGTCGCCGAACCGCCCCGCAAACATCTTGGTGCCGGACAGCGACAAGGTCGACAAGCTCGACCGTTTGCCGTGTTTGGCTGTACCACTGTACCGCTTGTCGCGCTTCTTGTTGCTTTCCTCTTCCCGCGCGCGTAGATAGTCCACGTCCGACGAGATGTTGGCCAGCGAGTCCGCCTCCGTCCGCGCATGCTGCAACGGTGCCCCGCCCTCATAGTAGGGCGACCGGGGCAGATCCAGGGACGAGCGCGCGCTCTCCGACCCACGGGGTAGGTCGTATCGTGCCCCAGCATGGACCGACACCGGGCGGGAACGACCGTTGGCCGAGCGCGAACGCCCTGCCGACTCGCCCACCTCCAGATTGCTGGGTCGGCCACCTTCGAGGGAGGGTCGGGGTGACGCCGACAAATCGGAGATCCGATCCGAGGACCCTCGAGGTTGGACCACGGCGTTCGTGGACGGCGATGGAGCTTTGGCTTTGAGGTCCGACTCTGATGGCTGCTTGTGGCTGGATGGGCGTCGCTGATGGTTGGCCGGGGGGAACTTGTAAACGGGGCGACTAGACGGTTTGTGATCGGCCACACCAGGCGTCGGCGGCGGCGAGGTCATCGTACCAGTCGAGACCATAGTAGGTCGCTGCGGGGCCGGTTGGTACAGCGGCACCGAGGCGCGTCCTTCATCGCGCGCATTCTCGACGCGTTCGACCGGAGCAGATTGGGTCGACGGAGGTTGCGTGGGACGCTGGCTGGTAGATCCCTCCGGACCCGGCGACTGGTGCTTGGCAAAGGCATCGTCCGCCAGCGCATTGGTGAGGCGCCGCGCAAGGTCATCATCTTCCGGACTAGACTCCGGCACGGCAGACTCAAAGTCGAACTTACCCCCCTTCTCGTGCAAAATCTGGAATTGATCCAACGAGGGAAAACGATTGGTAAATTCGTCCGCTGAGTCGCGGGGACGCTGGGCATTGTCAAGGACGGAGAAAGGATCCCCGGACCCCCGGAATGGGGACGGACTGGGCTTAGCCGAGTGGTGCGGGGACTGCGTCGGTCTGGTGGGACGGCCGCGGCGCATCGGTGCGATCTCAGGAATGATCTGGGTCTCCTGAACCGGCGGAGAGAAGACGGCACCAACCTGTGGCGCCTCGGTGGGAGAGGGCGGTAATTCCTGATACCGGCGGGCTTCCGATGTGGAGCG
This sequence comes from Aspergillus fijiensis CBS 313.89, assembly GCF_003184825.1. Classification (NCBI taxonomy): domain Eukaryota; kingdom Fungi; phylum Ascomycota; class Eurotiomycetes; order Eurotiales; family Aspergillaceae; genus Aspergillus; species Aspergillus fijiensis. Next base: position 499,642 of record NW_024468994.1, on the reverse strand, counting down.
AGCAGCGTAGATCTGTCCGAGTTATTAGGACAAGCAATGTGACAGGTAACCGCAGTACTTACATCACCGATGGGGACTTCCTTGCCCTGCATGTGACAGACCTCGCGCACCACTTCATAAATATTCGGCCGCTTCTGCGGGAGTTCCTTCAACATCCAAGCTGGCTGGGTTAGCGCGGCCATCACTGCAATGTCCGGGGAACCTACCGATCAGCATCTTCAAGCGATCCGAGAAGGCCGGGTAACTCGGGAACTTGTAACTGGCATTCAAGATCGCCATCTGGCCAACCTCTTCGAACGGGGTGGTATAATAACACAGCTTGTACAACAGGACCCCCAGGGCCCAGATATCGCTCTTCTCGTCAATCGGCTGCTTCCGATAGACATCAATCATCTCGGGACTGCGGTACTGCAGGGTGGTATGGCGCTGGACGTCATCTTCAATCAACCGGCCCTCAGCGGCAGAGGTGGCGGCCGGGCGAGGGGGCGCAGCCGATCCAAAGTCGCAAAGCTTGTAAAGGGCCGCCCTGCCCTGGCGCGAGATCAAAACGTTCTCTACTTTGAGATCGCGGTGCAGAAGCGGGGGCTTGAGGTAGTGCATGCAGGCCACGCCTTCCGCCACGTCGGAGAAGATCTTGATGATTTCGGGCTCGGTCAGGCGATTCTGCAGCCGCGTGTTCATGAAGTCGATCAGACCGCCGCCATCGCAGAACTCCATGAGTAAAAACACTTCGTATCCACCCCCGCGGAGTTGTGACGCATGGGAGTCGATGTAGGTGACGATGTGCCGATGCCCCTTGAGCTTCTTCATGGTTTCGACCTCGGTGCGCATGTTGGCTAGGGCCGACTTATCCGGGACCGCCACGCGCTTGAGAACTGCCCGATCGGAGCCATCGACGGGCTGGGGTAGGCGCACGACGTAGACATGGGCGAAGCCTCCCTCGGAGAGGTATTTCTCGACGACGACGCGATGACTGCCAACCTGAACTTTGGTCCCGGGTAGGAAAGTCCCCGCGGGGGCTGCGATCGCCGCTACCGGATTGTAGACGGGAATGGGCAGATGAGGCGCCGCATGACTCTGGTACGAGGCAGGGTTTGGTTGTTGGGAGGACATGTTGCGGGAGCGATCGGATTAGGGGGAGAGGGGCGGAGGAGGAGGGGCCCTCTCGGGGCTCGACGGTCGATGTGGCGGACAAAAAGAGGTCTATGGCTGCTGCATAGGACGCGGAATCAAGAAGGTATCGATCGGTATATCGAGCCCGGGGTCAGTATCCAAGGGATCGGTGGTGGTGACGATAGTGAGGGTTTAAGGAGCTTAACCCGAGGTAGACGGGGGCGAGAGGACAGTTGGCGCGGGGAAGAGGGAGATGTTGTAGAGGGTTTCTCCAAAAATGAAGGTTAATGAATATAGATCAATGAGTCAGAAAGTAGCGGGGGAGAAAGCAAAAAGGCAGCAGCACAAACAGCAGCCAGCAGGACTGAGGGGGAATCGGAATGGGGTGGAATGGGGGGGGGGGGAATCGATCGATGAATGACCGGGCAGGGGGAGGTGGAGGTCGGAGACGAGGGGATTGACCGCCTTGGACCCAGGAGGGCAGAATGCTATCAACAAGTCTATTTCGTTGTGTTGAACAGGTATGTTTACTTTAACAGAGAGTGGAAGAGAGAGGTAGAGACAGATGTTAGCGAGCCTTCTGCCAGCCTTTTCGTCCGATGTGTTGTGGTCTCGAGATAGTTGACGCAATCCGGTCCAGCATCGGGGGCAAGGCAGGCATCACAGGCATCACAGGCACCCGTGATGTTGGCCGGTGGCTGCAATTCACGGGGTCAACTCAGCATGGCTGTCAGGCGGAAGTAATTTGGAGAGACGAAGAGGTCAGTCTATTCTATCTATTTCTAAACTGGCTATCAGTCCAGCGCATCTATTAATAACCTTGAAACAGTATTGACTACCTGTCTACCACCGCCGTGGACAAGACGATCGAGGTTACTGGCCTAAGGCGGAAAGCATGTGGACGGGATGCAATGACATAGCTTATGTCAGCTTCGGCATAATTTTCCTCTTAATATCTACCAGGCGACCATCGCCCAAAGCGTCGAAACCAAAACAAACAAAGACCACCGCCTGGTCAGAGCATGCGAGCATGCGAGCATGGCTCCACTATGGACTGCAGACTGCAGTACTTGAGTATTTTACTCGACTATATCCTGTTGATGATATTATTATCCCACGGTAGCAGCAGCTCATTCTTGCCAAACTTAAGCCTCCTACGGATGAGTTCTCCGTGGTGGAGATCCGACGGCTGGCTGGCTGGCGGACTGGTTTGCAGGCTGGAATGTTTGGGTCCTTGATAGAATCATTCTCCATGGCTTCTCGGAGATCTGCTGGGTCGCTTGTCCGCCGCAAAAATGTGGATGGAGATGGGGATCCGATGTGGGTATCGATCCGTAGATTGGAGTACTCGAGTACTTACTTTATATGAATGAGTCTATGAGAACTGCCATCCTGTGGGCCGCGTATGCACTGAAACACCACCATTCACACACGCATCTTTAAATGCTCATCAAGATAGTCAACTAGATCAATTGATTTATTAAGAGGTAACACCGACCGTTGCCTCTGAGTAAACACCCAAAGTGCCACCAGAAGTCTCCGAGGGTGACACTAAGTTGTCATTTGCCAGGATTATCAGTCAACTAATTAACTAGTTAATTAGTAACTATACAGGCTAGTTTGTAGTGTGTCTGTCAACTGTCAACTGTCCATTGTCCACTCCCGACAACTTCCTCTTCCAACTCTCCCCTCTCTTCTTTTCTTTTCTCTTCTCTCAACATCTCCGTCGCATTGACTGCGCATTGACTCTTCCCCCCCCCCTCTAATTAGTGAGTCTCATCTTCTCCTACTCCAATCCCTCAATGAAAATTGAGAGAGCGAAAAAAACAAAATACTGACAGCGTCCTATCAGCAAACGCGCTGCCACCATCAGCGCCTAATTCATGACGTGCTAAATCACCATGCCCTATCCACGACCACCTCGACACGACCATCTCTCTCACCTGCATTAACACTTCTCGACGGACGCAATCAAAATATCCCAGCCAGCTGCACCCTCCACTCCAAACATAACCTCAAAGAACCGAGTTTGACGGCCGCCCCCCATCTCTCTACCCCAGACCCTACAATAATACCCCAACCAAACCCACGGACCACCCGTTGCTGTCGCCGAAGCCAACCAACCCTCCACCCTCCACCCTGCATCCCTCAAGAAACACGCCCTACCACCATCTATACTCAACTACGTACATCTATTATCACATAATCTAATCAGTATCTGGAAAAAATACCAATTACTCCACCCAAAAAATGGACGACGGTCCACCCCCACCCCCTCCACCACCCCACGGCACCAAGCCGAACACCACCCACGGCGAATACCGCAAAACCTCCGATCTCCCGCCGGGGAACTACGACATCTTCATCATCCCGCCGCACTCCGCGGGCTCCGGCTTCCTCTACCTCCCCTCCCTGCAGACCCAGCGCAACAGCTTCATCGCCGGCTGCGTCTCCACCCTCCTCGCCATGCTGGTCTGGGTGGCCGTCTCCCCGATCCTGAAGTCGTGGTACGCCGCCACCGTCGCCAGCGGGAACGGCATGGGGATCGCGATTCTGGCGGTCGGTGTGGGTGTGGCTGGGTGGGCGTTTGGCGCTGCACAGGCGGGTACTGGCGGCGGCGGCGGTGGTGGTGACGGGGCCAGCGGAGGTAGTAATCGCGGGAAGCGGGGAGGTTTCGGATTCGGTGGGGGAGGTGGAGGGGGCTTTGGAGGAGGCGGGGGCCCGGGTCCCGGGGGTGGAGGTAATGATTATGCGCGCGGAGGGAATCAGGGCTATGGAGGAGCGCCGGGTGGGGGACACGGGCAACAGCACTACGGGGGAGGCGCATACAACAACAACCCAGGAGGAGCAGCACCTCCACCACCACCACCAGGAGGAGGTGGGGGACCTTATGGAGCAGGAGGAGGACATCAGTACCAACAACAGCAAGCAGGAGGACCACCACCCCAATCGTCACCGCCACCACCGCCGCCACCACCTCAACCAGAGCCCGAACCCACCCCTTCAGCATCCAGCAAGCCCTCCAGTGGCGCTGACTGGGAGAAAGCCCGCGAAGAAACGCGACGCAAGGAAGAACTCCGGCGCAAGATGGAAGCATTCAAGCGCAAGCGCGAAGCCGAGCAGCGCGAGAAGCAGAAGCAGCGCGAGCGCGAGGCGATGGAGCGCGAACTGCGCGAGCGACGCGAACAGCTCGAGAAGGAGATGGCCGCCGCCAAGGAAGCCGCCGCGCGCGAGGCCCGCGAGCGCGCTGAGAAGGAAGCCGCCGAGGCCCGCGCCAAAGCGGAGCGCGAGGCCGCCGAAGCGCAGGCCCAGCGCGAAGCCGCCGAGGCCAAAGCCAAGGCCGAACGAGAGGCCGCCGAGGCGAAGGCGCGCGCCGACCGTCTGGCGGCGCAGGCGCGCGAGCGCGAGCAACGGCGAGCGGCCGAGGCCAAGGCCCGCGCGGAGCGCGAGGCAGCCGAGGCCCAGGCCAAGGCGGAGAAGGAGGCAGCGGAGAAAGAAGCCGCCGCCAAAGCCGCGGCCAAGAAGGAGGCAGATGCCAAATTCGCGGCCCTCAAGGAGGCCGCCGCGAAGAAATACGCCGAGAAAAAGGCCAAAGACGCGCAGGAGGCCGCCGCGGCTGCCAAAGCGAAAGCAGCACCAGCAGCACCAGCAGCATCGGCAACATCGGCTCCACGAACCCCATCCCCGACCAAGAAACCCCCTACCACCTCACGAACCACATCCTCCGCCACCGCCGACGACGACGCCCACTCCTTCCGGCCCTACGACCGCGTCCGCCGCCCCTACGGCACGGCCACGACAACCACCACCTCCAGCTCCTCCGTCTACTCGGAATCCTCCTCGTACGCGCCCTCCCAATCCACGGCGCGCACCGACCCCCCGCCCCCGCCGTCCAACCGGGGGCCCTACGCGACCAAGGACCCCGATAAAGTCGTCGTCCACGGCGTCTACGCCTTCAACAACGCCTTCCTCCGCACACCGGTGGCGCAACTCGTCGCCGGCCAGGGGATGGTCTCCGACGGGCTCGTGCTGCGCATCACCACGGAGGGACTGTTCATCGACGACGACGTCCGCGGCGTGGGCCAGCGCGAGTGGGACGTGAAAGCGTGGACGATGAAACTCGTCGAGGTGTGGTGCCCGCGCTACGCGGCGCAGCACCCGCACCCCCCGCGCGGCCCGCCCCCCGGCCCCTTCACGAAACGCACCAACGAGCCCACCGCCGAGGAATCGGACGCCTACCTCGCCAACCTGCTGAAGGTGTGCAAGAACACATGCCGTCTGGCCACCCCGGCCAAGCCCGGCGGCGGGTTACACGTGCTGCGGGCATCGGTGCGCGACCAGGAAGGGAAACGGTATGTGTTCGTGCTGCAGGAGACCGAGGGGTGGAAGGTGGCCATCGGGCTGCAGCGCTTGCGGCGCGGCACCTTGTCCCGCGCGCTGGGCGTGTCCGGCTTGGCGGCTAATGAGACGAGGACGGTGTTGGCCGGGTTGGGATATTGAACTTGCGCGCCGTGCCCGAGTCGCCTGAGGTCCAGTGCAGTATGTACAGCATGTACGGTACCGAAGCTATGGCATAGGTGACCCTGCTTCTCGTTCTCGTTCTCGTTCTTGTTGTGGGTAACAGTGATGATGATGACTGTATGAGCACTTGGCCTGCCTGTCTGCCTGTTGTATGCATTGCATTGCATGGCGATGATGTTGATACTACTTACTCCCTCCACCCCCATTCTCTCCTCTTCCTACCATTTGCTTTGATTGCTTTCCAGTTCTGAGTGCTTTGCTTCAGATATCCCCCCCTTCGTTTTGATGATCCCGGATTGGCTTGTTGGGCTTGAGATACCGACCGCTGAGTTAGGCTTCTCTCGCTCGTTCAATGTGGATAGTAACATAGAACATCGTACATTCAGTATATAATCCTATCCTATCCGATTCTATCCCTACCTGTCTGATCCCATCCTCTCTGGTGCACAGTTCCCTAGCTGTTGTAGCAGAGCCTGAGAATATAAATCCCTGGTTAGGTACCTGCGCAGTCAACCTAAGGAACCTTCGAACCCTAACCGTCAGACTCAAAATCTACCAACCACCCCAAAGAGAATTACACAGCGTAGCCAAGCAAATCCCATGGCCATCCGAGTCTTACAATTTACAACCAACTCATCTACAACATATCCAACCTCCAGAAGAAGGATAGAGAGTAAAAAAGTATTGATCTCATCCGAATCCAGGATCTAGAAAACAAAAAAGAGAGAACCTTATTGGCATAAACAAAGAATAAAATAAAATAAAAGGTGTGGCAAAACACTAAAAAAAGTCACTCATCTCATCCCAGGTATATAACGCCTATTGCCATCACAACAGTACAGAAAAAAAAAACCTGGCTAACAAAATCAAGCACGGGGGCCTCGTTCTCATCTGTCGTTATCGTCTAGTAGCGAAGCCGGAAAGGATTCTTTCTCACTAGCGGAGCCCACGAAACCAGAAATCAGAAAAAAAATAAGACACACTTTCTTTCCTCTTGCTTTGCCCTTGCCATGCATCATGAACAGGGAAAAGTGGGTGAGGGGAGGGAAGAAGATTAGAAGAAGAAAAAACAAAAGTCTATCGGATTCAAAACCGTCAATCATCCCATCATTCAACGACATCGTTCTGTTGGTCATGCATGCTGGGATCAGAAAGGACTTCCAAGGTATTAGAAACTTCGTGAGGTTGGAGAGTATGAAAGGAGACACGGAGAGGCTGTCGAAGATGGAGGGAGTCGGATGGGGCGATTGCACGACGAGAAAGTGGGTATGTATGGTATGAGCGAATATGCCAATGACAAGGAGAAAAGAAAAGGACCCATCCCGGTTTATCTGTGATGCATCGTGAATTTGGCAGACACGGAAGACGGACTTTCCGTGCAATGCGCCCATTTTCGTCATGCAAAAAAACAAGGTTAGTGTACCCAAGCGAATTGGTCACGCTTAGAAGGAGAATCCTCCAGGGAAACCTCCGCCGCGCTGGCCACCGGCTTGAGCAAAGCCACCTCCGCCGTTCATCATGTTGAAGAGAACGCTGGGGTCGATGTTGATATGGGTGCCACCCATACCGCCCATACCACCCATACCGCCCATGCCGCCCATGCCGCCCATACCTCCGAAGCCGTGCATACCTCCCATGCCGCCGCGGCCAAACATGTCAGCCGGGTCAACGAGGTCGTCACCGTTGTCGTAAGAGGCGCGCTTCCTGGTCGCTCGTTAGTATGCTATGTTATCAACAGGAACCCAAGGGAGCACATACTGAGGATCAATCAGAGTCTCATAAGCCTCACCAATCTCCTTGAACTTCTCCTCACCAGTAGGATCATCACGGTTCTTGTCGGGGTGGTATTGGATGGCCATCTTGCGGTAAGCCTTCTTGATCTCCTGCTCAGATGCATCCTTGGAAACCCCGAGGATCTTGTAGTAGTCCTTGCGCTGTGCCTTCTTCAGCTCGAACTCAGCCCGGCGGATCTCCTCCTGGATGCCCTTCTCCATTGGGTTCGTCTCAGCAACAGCCTTGTAGTCGCGCACGGCTTCCTCCCAGTTACCAGCACCGCCATGAGCCTTAGCACGAATCTTCTGTGCCTTGAGATAGCTGGGGTCCAATTTCAGAGCTTCCGTGCAGTCATTGACCGCATTGTCGTATTCCTTCAAGTTGATGTAGGCCTGGGCGCGGTTCTGCAGAATCTTGGCGTTCTGGTCCTTGTTCTTGGGGTCGACCTGGACGGCCTCGGTCCACAACTCGATGGCCTTGCGATAGTCCTTGGCCTTGAAAGCAGTGTTACCCTCCTCCTTGGTGCGCGTCAACTTCTGCACGGTGCGCAGCATCTTGATGGCCGCCTTCATGTCGGGATCCAGACCCAGGCACATCTTGAGCAGCTTCAACGCCTGATCAGTGTCACCCATGCCATAGAACGCGCGGGCGCGGATCAGCATCGCATCGGGATCCTGGCTGTTCTCGCGCAGCATGCCAATGGCGATATCCTGGGCCTTGCCGAAGGAGTTGTCGTTACCCATGCGCAAGTGCGCCTCGGCCGTCATCAGCGTCCACTTGCGAGGCTCCTTGACACCCTGACCCAGCATCTGACGCGCCTGGTCCAGGCAGAACAGCACCATCGACACACCACGGTCTTCAGCCAAAGCCTCCTCGGCTTGCTTGACAAACCGGAGCATCTTCTCGGCGGGAGCCTTGTCGGTAGCGGAAGCCGGGGGCTCGACGCGGGAGAGCACATCGAGAGCCTCGGTCGGACGACCCAGACTGACCAGAATGCGGGCGTGACGATACATGAGCTTGGTATTGATGGGGTCGAGTTCGCGGGCGCGCTCACAGTCCTCCAGAGCGGCTAGATACTGGTTTGCGGCCATGTAGGCGGCCGCGCGGTTGGACAGGTAGACGGACGAGTCGGGGCTGATCTCGAGGGCTGTCGGATGTGACGATTAGATCTTGCCATGAGTGCACGAGTCTGGAGACGAAAGAACCTACCCTTGTTGAACTCCTCAATAGCGCGTGTGTAGTTGCCATCCTTGAAGAATTTGTTACCGGCCAGCTTGAAGTTGTCGGCCTCGGCAGTGTTGCCGTTCGAACGGTGGGGAGGGGGCGTAGGGCTCCGTTCCGTCTTGCCATTGACGCCATTGGTGTCGACATCCATTGGGGTGCGGGATTCTTCGCGAGCAGCAGCCATTGCGGAGAGTTGACGGAGTTCGTCGGGATGAAGGTTAAGTGGGTGGAAGTCGGGGTCGTGAGTGTATCGATTCCGGACGGCGGACAGCGACGCACGAGGACCGGAGACTGACTTAGTCCGAACGGAGGCTGACTTGGAGGGGGTGGAGGAGGAGCGACTGTGGTGAGTCGGCCGAGCAGTGGTGGGACTGCGCGGAATGGAAGGGTGCTGAGTCGAGGCTGGAACCGATGACGACTGCGGAGCACGTGTCGACGAGACGGGACGAGAAGCGGCGGAGGAAGAGTGAGAGTGTCGAGAGGAAGAAGAAGAGTGAACAGTCTTTGCCCGAAGAGGAGGGGGAGGTCGAGTGGAGGGAGGAGTTGAGGAAGGAGGAGTAGGAAAAGATTTGGTCGCCACCGGCGGAGGGGGAGGAGGAGAGGAGGCGGGAGACGAGAGTGGAGTGGATCGGGTGGAAGTCGCCGCAGAGGAAGACGGGGAGGAGGAAGTGGAAGAAGTGGACAAGGGGGAAGGGGAAGGGGAAGAGGAAGAAGAGGGAGAGGAACAGGAAGATTTGGTAGACTTGGATTTGGAATGTGAGGATGATTTGTGACGAGAGAAGAAAAGATGCGGGAGACCCATGGTGGATGTCCCGCTGATTGGTGGAGCACAGCGGAGGTGTCGAAGTAGAACGAAGGCGGTGGAAGAAGAAGAGAAGAAGAGCAGATGAGGATGATGAGGATGGGGAGGATGAGGATGATGCTGATGATGCTGATGATGCTGATGAAGATGATACAACCAGCAACAACAAGTCTAACACCCAACCACTGCACCAGATCACTCACTCAGTACAGTGTCCAGTGGACTGCACCGTGTACTGTACCTACTTTCTGTTCTGTCCTATCTGGATCCTGCTGACTCACTCCCCAAACAAAGAGGGGAACAGAAACGATAAGCACAACCTAGAATCAACACTGCAGAACAGAACAGCTCCCAGAGCAGAGCAGAGCAACAGCAAGACCAAGAAGAATAACAAGAACAACAACAGAGCAAGCAATAAAGCAGAAGATTCCAAGGTCAAGTCCGAATCTCCCTCAAAATAATAAACCCACCCGCTGTCACCGGCTGTCAGGCCCCAACTCTTTATGGAGTCCGCCCACCCGCCATAATTCCGGAGGCTGGACGTTTCCTGGCCAATATTCGCCCTCCTCTTAGCCTCTCCCTCTGCTCGCCTCGTCATGCTCCCCTCTTTCAATCAAACAATTCTCTTAGGCTAGTTCCTGTCTTTCAAGCTAGCTACCAAACTACCAAGCTAACAAGCAAGCAAGCAAGCAATCAAAGCGCTTCCATTTGGTTCTACCCTTTCTATCTATCTGGGGTGCTGCTGGTCACTATCACTGAACTGGACAGTCTGGCCGATAGATGATGAGCAGGACGAACTAACGGACAAAAGTACCCCATAGTCCCCTTCTTTGCTTTCCCTCTCTTCTCTCCCTTCATTTTTCTCCCAGAGCCAAAGAAAAAAAATAAACCCAAAAGGCTTAACTTTAACCTTCCCCTCTCCCCATGGACACGCCGCGCTCCGGCCCAACCCAGGCCTGTGCGCCCCAATCAACATTCGATGATCGCTCCAAGGCCTCTTGCTCATCATCCGTCAGCTTAAATACCGGTAGTCACTCTTTCGGAGTTTGTTACGTAGCAGCTGAGTCCGCCGTAGTTCCTGTAGCCGCCGGTTCTTGCTGGTCCATTGGAGGCGCCTGCTCATGCTGCAACGGACCATCCTCGCCCAGCAAACGGTCCAACTGCAAGTCGGCCTCAGCGTCACGGAGAAGATCTCGGATCTGGGCTTTCAAGCCCGTGTGCTCATCCGCGCGATGCTGAAGATGCGGGGCGATCAGGGCACGATGATAGTCTTGCGCAACCTCCTGCAATAGTTCTTTGACCAACTTCTCGAGCTTTGTATCCAATTCGCACAGCCATTCTTCCAGCACCTGGCTAACTTGATCCGCAGCATTACAGAATAGCGAAGGGCCTTGCTTCTCAGCATGCTCGGACATCGTTGTACGGATCGCCTTCAAAACGCCGCGGCCTAGTTTGACACTGATATCAATACATTATGCTCGTGCTGCCTCATCTCAGCAGGCTTACCAGTATACTGAGCGCAAGCTTGGTAGGTTGCTTGAAGTCCCGTAGCAATACTCGCCCTGAAACAACCTCTTTTGTCGCGTTTCTCACGGTCCGTCCATGCTTGAAGATCCTCCAATCCCTGTTTTATTGATTCGTGCAAAGCAACCAGTCGGCGCTGGAGTCGCGCGCGTGTAGTCCGAGGCGAGTCCCATGTGATCCAGCGCATGGATTCGGAATGGAAGCGGCTGACGACTTTCTCGAATTCTTCACGCAGCTGCTTATATGCATCAGGCAATTGATCAGATGCACTATGGTTAGTTAGTTAGAAGCTCTAGAATGATGCACACATATCGACCTACCTGCGCCATCCAGGCTTGATCTTCGCGATCATCGGCTGTGCTCTATGACAGGGTCAGCTCCATCGAAAAATGTGTAGCACGTTCGGTTCAGTCACACATTTCCTCATTCAAATTCTAGAGTGCTGTTAGCCTTCAGTTGTTGATGCATGTTAGAGGAGGGGCAAAACTTACCCGGTTGTCATGAACACCCTGCCGGCGACAGAATGCTTGATACCTATTCCAACGGAATCCTTCTTGTTGATGAGGGGCATTCCAGCAACCAACCGTTTGAGAAAACTCGTCACAACCGTGGCGCCATGCTTGGTCTGACTCGTTAGCCGGGATTTCTCTTGGCCATTGGTAGACTTACCTAGATTTGCGATGATCTGGCTTTGGATGGTAGCTCGGCTGCTGGCAACGAAGACAGCCCGAGGTCTTTTCATGGCCTAGAATATTCAATCAATTCTGTCACAACATAAGTCAAGTCTCGCTCCTACCTCGGTCAGGTCGTCTACCGCGCTCCGGAATTCGGCCTCCATCTGCTGTCTCTTCTGGGCAGAAGTGCGCGCGGCTGTCGTGATCGGTGCAGACCACAAGGTCAATGATTGAAGGAGCGAATTCAACGCCACCAAAAAACGCCGGGCAGTCTTCTCGCGGGATTTGCGAGTCAGCGCAATGGAGTACTGTTGCAAAGCAGGAACCTCCGTTTGCTCTAGATCCGAGAACCCAGGGAGCCTGTTGCCCCGTCTTGAATGACCACGCAGTTCTTGATACGCTTTAGTAGACACACAGTACACGGAGAGATTTCGTTCAAACTCGCTGTAGTCCCGAGCCATGGTTGGGAGATAGATGTCATCATGCTGCTCGTCTTCTTGGTCCAAGCCTGCGATGGTTTGACTGAAGTCATGTTTGATCTGCTCTTTCGCAAATTTATTACGAGCCGCGATGCAGAATCGAAGATCATCAAGTTCGTGCTTTTGATACTTTGCAATCTTCCGGTCGGTATCACGCCGTTGACTTTGGAGTTTCTTTCGCTGGGCCCTAAGACTTTGCAGGTGACGTAAAAGTTCATGAACATCATCTTCAGCGTCGTCTGAATCTGAGTACTCCATGCCTGCATCATCGCTTAGTCGAAGAAGCGCATCTTGGGCTGAGTCGTCATGAATTCTGGTCTTCTTCCTTTTCTGGGGAGTAAGCAGAGCCGCATCAAGGTTGATGTCTTCACCCCTCAGTCGCTCTTCTAAGTCATCGATTTCGTCTTCAATTGGCTCGAGCTCTGTGCGAATTTGTTCTCTTCGGTCCCGGAATTCTCGAGTCTTGATCTTCGGAGCGTCAAGCCTGTCTGAGAACTCTTCCAAGCCATCAATAGGTGGGAGCTCGAGCCCTAGAGATTGCAGCACTTCTGCTGGAACAAGATCGTCGGTCTTTGTGCAGACAAACGTGATGTCGTTGAATGCATTGTTCATATGCATCTGTATTTTGAAGTTCTTGCCCAACAGATCATGAGCAATTTTGTCGTTAACTGCACGATTGATGGGCGCCACGATCCAGTGTGCAGAGCACCGCTTCATGTAATCATCAGCCACAGCCACGCGTGCTGCATTCGAATCGGAGACACCGGGGAGGTCAACCAGAACAGCCCCGGTCGACAAGGCCTTGGCTTTGACATAAACCCGCACGACTCGAACTAGCGGCCAGAGTCCGATACCTTGGTCAGCGGAACTCAATCCTTCTGACAAATCTGTTGGGTGGCTAGAGGCGACATTTGTAGCCGTGGGTTTAGGGCGGCTCTTTTTCTTACCTTTGCTGTCGATGAATAACTTCAGATTATCAGCGAATCTCTTGGAGTCATTGTCTTCGAACCTCACAGTCTGGGCCAGAAGGTCCGAGACTCTTTCATCCTTCACAAGCTCGCTAGGCGAAGTCTCGAAAAGTGCTTGCCGCTCGAGGGCCGGGTATACAGCCATGATCTTCTGTAAGGCGATTGTTGCCTCGGCGTCCTTTGGCTCTTCGCCACGGGCAAGGTCTTCTAAATAGCCACGGAGCTCAGCAAATAGAGTGTTTAGCTCGCGCTCCCAGCCTTTGCGCTCAATGAACACAACTTCTGCTCTATATCGCGATTGCCCTTTGTTGTAGTGGACCTCGACTGGGACCGCGGTGGATGCTCGCATGCAATCTGTGGTTAGGATATCTTTATCGTCGATGAGGGCATTGACCAAGGACGATTTCCCCGCGCCAGTGCTTCCGGCAACACCAATGACAACTGTTTCCTTGCGAGCTTTATCTTGAGTGCGCTTGATTTTGTTGGGCCAGTCGGGCTCACTTTTCCAATTATCAGGCTCGCCAAAGAGTTGGCTCAAGCTTGTGAGCACCTTGACACCTTTCTTCACGGCTGCCTCGAGCGCTTGAATTTCTTGATCTGCGTTGGTGGCATTGTGCTCCTTCTGCGAGAGTAAGTTTTCCGTCGCACCGGCTTTCTCACCTTGGGCTGAACGCGACCCAGAAACATCGTCAGGGCTCAGCAACATTTTCACTGCTGATATAAAAGCGAAAACTTTAGACACAAGTCAGCAAGACTATCACGGTTGCTGAGACAATTTGAGACAGAGCTCTAACGAGCGAAGTACTGACGCTGGATTGGGAAAGCTGCTGCCACTTGGTTGGAATCTAGCCCTGCATAAAGCTTGGCGTAAAGTGTATTGGCGAACTCGTGGTCGTTCACCTGTGCCCCCTTGTACTGATCTGATGAGGCTAGCTCAGAAGCTCGAGCTGTATACAGGGCTTGAATATGAGGTGGTTCGTCTTTCCATTTAATGTCCAAGTCAGGACCTGGGGATGCTGTAATGCATTATTTAGCCAAAAATCTCATTCGTCCCCGGCATATGTCAGGAAGAGCTTACCAGCTTTATGTCCTGCACGAAAATTGCCGTTTCGAAATGGCTGCTCGACCATGTAATGTATCTTAGCCAAGTTATTGACCAAGGCCACATCTTCTGGCTGCAGCGACATGGTAGCCTGATCCTAGATACCTTGCACGAAGCACAGATGACGAAATCTGTCAATAGCACGTCAAGAACTAGTAGGTGTGATGAAGCAAGCAGTTGAGCCGATGGATGTGTAGTCAATAATCTCCAACCGATAATATTTGATGTCGAGTGGAAGTAGTAGGGTATTAGTAGGAGAAAGAAGATGGAGGGGACCCGATAGTGGAAGGGAGAAAGAGATGATGTGTGTGGAGATGCGGATGATGGAAGAGATACAGAGGGTGGAAGAGATGCAGAGGGTGGAAGAGATGCAGAGGGTGGAAGAGATGCAGATGGAGGAAGAAATGCAGACAGTGAAGGGGAGATGAGAGCTGGAAAGATATAAGGTGAGAGAATAAGCAGGATGAAAAGATTCAGCTTCTCTTCGGTGTTGTAAATGACAAAGCAGGAAAAATTGGACTGTCTTGAGATATGCTATGTCTCAAAGGTCAAGCGAGGGTATGAGCCTTTAGTGCTTTGATGGGGCAGAGTCAGTGAGCACGTGGTAACATCTGTCTCCAAAAGTGGATGGAATAAAGTAAATTACAACCAAAGATTAGTATGCAGCACAGCTGATTAGCGATAAAGTATAACTAGCTGAAGTAAACCAAGACTAAATCCAAGTTGGGGGTATCATCGCTCTCTGATGCAGCAAAAAGGGCCAAACTGAGCAGAAAAGCAATCAAGGTACAGAGGGAGAAACCAAAAGAACCACAGCTTGACTCTCCAAAGTGTTGTCCACTCATCATTCCAACACAAGACGAGACAAAGTACTAGTCAGGGGTCTTTCTCAGCCCGAGAGAGCCCGATTTGCTCTCCTGCGAGCCACAGCTGACCAGCGCGACCTCCGGCTACTGCCATCTTCCCTTGCTCGATCGGGAAGCGGAACAAAAGGTCGATCGTAGATGTGATGTTCATATGGTGGAGGCTGGTCGGAGTATTCCGAGTCGGAGGCATAGTCATCGAACACTGATGGCGAGGATGGATGCCCACCTCTACCAGTAGCACTGTGTATCGGGCGAGGAGCCAGCGGGGAAAGATATGGTGCCGATGACAAGGGCGACGGAGGCTTGAGGACCCATAGTTCTTCCGACTCAAGCCAGATGAGCTGGCTAGCCTGTTGAGTGGATGTCTCGCGGGACACTGGGCCAGTGGTGCGAGTGGGCTGAAGAGTAAGGTCTGTCATGCTCCTACTTCGCGACGCCCAGGGAGAATAAGCAAACGATGACGAAGGCGGAGGAGGGGGCAGGTTGAGAGCCGGGTAGGAGGATGTCGATGGGCTTGCTTCGCGAGGGCTAGGTGTGCTCAGGTCTCCAGTTGAGTGTATTCTGAAATGACAGCGGCGGCAGAGGCTAGGGTCCTGTCGCTCTTGGGGTGAATATGGATAGTAATCTGCCTTAGGCCTAGGAGAGTCGCTTGCAGAGGCAGGACGCTGAGGTAGTGTGCTAGCCAAGCCAGTATCAAGGCGAATACGTGGGACAGTCATGTATTCCTTTGGGCTCTCCGATGGGACAGTAAAGCGGGAATCCGCGATGGGAGGGCCTTCTAGCGACGAGAGATCCATTTGGCCAAGTAGCGACGGTGGGGTAGGGTTCAGAGCAATGAGTTAAGGTAAAGCACAAGCAGCCGAGACAGCCTGGTAGCGAGAAACAACCATGTACACTTCGGGTGGTACGAGTCGATATCAGGAGGCAGTAAGGTGGAGGGGGATACGAGAGCTGCGGGAGGGAAAAATCATGCGAGAAATTGGACAACAAAAGTCCCGACAGCGGCCACGCTGTTGTTTAATAGACATGAAGTCGAGGCGGAGTCACCAGCATCACGACGCCGAGCGTCTTGCTGAACTCTCCGATGTGCACGGTCATGACGGCTTTCTTTGACCGTCACAGCAACAAAGAAGTCAGATGGGACAAGACAACCAACAGGGCCAATCCGCACGGAAAGCCTTACTTGCGCCTCATTGTGGGCTCACCAGATCCAAGCTATCTGGGCGCAATGGGGGGAAGCGGTGGAGCAGACAGCTCATGAACAGGTCGGGAAGGATTGAACGATCTCAATCTGTTGGTGGAGGAGACTCGGGTTGCCCGGCTGGTCTTCGCCTTGGTATGGAAACCAGCCAGGAATCCGATCCGTCGGGAGCCTTCTGCCCCCGCTATAGAAGGATCTTCCTGTTTGCCCTGTAACCTCCGATCCAAGACCCATAAGATTTGACCCATCACTTAGAGGAGGGGCAGAGGGCGTACCGCAGCAGGATTTGGGGGAGGGGGGGTGCACCCTATGTTGTGTGATGTGCAACCACTATGCCCAAAGCAGAACGAAGCAGAACGCGGGGACGCCGAGAAAAAGCATGCTTTCCTGCATGGAGCGACATCCATGGACTGCAGACGCCATGGTCAGGAGCTCATGTTTCAGAGTTGAGAGCTCTCAAAGGGATTGAGGAAGCGGAGGCTGCGTGATGGCCGCAGGCGTTGGTGTGTTGGTGGCAAGTCAATGGTTCGGAACACTGCCACTTCCTTTGTTATCCGAGCTTGTGTCCGCTTCTGCATTACGGCGGAAAAGGTCAATCTATTTGGGTCATTAGACTCCAGATGGATTTCCACCCCACAGAAGGATGATAAATAAGAGGCCCCTTTTCCACGTGTCTGTGTTGGTGGTGGGAACAACAGTACGAGATACAACGCGAGACTGTTGTTGTTGTTGTTGTTGTCAGACCGACAATGAGAGAGAGGAAGGGAAGGAAGTATGAGAAGCGACGGGCCGAGACCAACACATGACATGACCAGCCAGCCCGAATGGGGGAGGAAGAGGAGGACCGGAGTCGGAGTTCGTAGTCAGCAAGCCTTAGGAACAGCAAGAGAAAATCGATTGATCATAAATAACGATAACTACAGCAATAACAACACACGCACACACACAGCCACCATCAAGTCCCTCGCGTCCTAGTTGGAGACCAGATAACAGAGACCCTCCTCTGATGCTTCTAGAAACCACCTCCAAGAATCTCTCCCAACTTAAAAGATAGGGCTGACGGTGACACAATTGACCAGATAAAGTCACTTTAATTTAGCACATGCTTTTCATGGACTGACTAATAACCCACTCCAACATAGCATATAAAACGAGCGATGGACCACCACCACCACCACCACCCATCTCACTGGCAGTGAGCAGTGTGCAGTGAGCAGTGTGCAGGGGGCAGGGGGCAGGGGGCAGGGAGGCAGTGTTCAGATACTTCAGCCTCAACTCTGCTTGGTCACCTCCGTGTTGCAGGACGAGAATCACCAATGAAACGCACCGCGATCGGATCTGACCCGGTCGCCGATTGATGAAGGATTGCCTGTGAAACCCTCGATGCTGCGGCCCCCAACCTAACACCCATGCACAATCACACCCTCTCTCTCTCCCTCGTCTCCAGATTCAGCCCCATCGATCAGCCTATCCTTGCCTCTGGATTTTGTGGGCACAATTGAACACGTCAAGACCCCGGCAGCAGACTAGACTACCTACGGCTGGACGAAGCGCTCGGTGGCAGGTCACCCACCGTGGGCTGGCTGGGCGGGCGGGGCGGGGTTTTCTGCGCAAGTAATCAAACTGCAGCAAACTCTGAATTTTGAGATCTCGCGGTCAGAAGGTAATATATTCATCAAGTGACAAGTCAATCTGAAAAAGATCGAACCCAAGATCAAGAAGAAAAGAAAAGTAGCATTGGTAAAGTAATCTATTACTGCTTCGAATTGGGTATGTGAGAGCAATCTCATGGGTTACATTAATCGTATCCAGCCACCAAAAAAAGGCTTCACTGAACCCCCCAAGGCGTTCCAGGAAGCATGTAGAGAAAGTTAGATAGGTCAAAGAAATATTTCAAGCAACGGATCGGATTTCTCTCCCAGAAAGCAAAACCTCGACACTAAATATAGCACAAACCCCCAACAGGGTCTCTTCATTTATACACACTCGCCCTAGGTTATAGGGTTTCCCCCGCCCGTAGTTGACGGCCGGACTCTCATGAAGGACCTGGGGCTACTATGGACTAGAAGGGGGAATCTAAGCAAGGAAAAGAGCGGCGGCGGCGGCGGCACCAGCGAAGGCAAAGGAGTTGCCGTTGATGGCGCTGGCAGCACCGGTGTAGAGAGCAGCAGAGGGGGAGGGGCTGTGTACCGGGTTAGCGTCTGTTTGGTCTGCATACATGCTGCATCCACTGCAGAAAAAAAAGGGAAATACTCACGTAGCGCTGCCGCTAGGGTAGCCGCTGCCGATGGCGGCGGCACCGCTGGGGATCAGAGCAGCGGACTTGGTGGGCTTGCCGCTGCCGGGCTTGCCAGGGAGGCCAGTGGCACCAGCTCCGAGAGTGACGGTGGAGTAGGTGACGGTGGGAACGCAGGTGGTCACAGCGATGACAGTGACGGAGCTGCTGGCAGCGGCGGGGGGAGCACCACCGGCAGTCTCGGCAGAGGCGCCGGAGGGGACAACAGCGGGAGCCGAAGGAGCGGAGCCGGAGCCGCTAGCGGGAGAGCCACCGGCGGGGGAGCTGCCAGCGGGAGCCTGGGGAGCAGCGGTGGTACCAGCGGCGGAGGCACCCTCGGGGACAGAGGAAGTGGGCTTCTCAGTGACGGAGGAAGCAGGGACCTCGGGAACGGAGGTGGTGGTAGCAACGGGAGAGACGCCCTCAGTGGTGGTAGCAGCGACAGCCTCGGGGGTGGAGGTCGAGTGGACACGTCCAGGGCAGTTGGTGACGGTGGGAGCGCAAGAGATGATGGTCACATCCTCGGTCTGGTAGACGGTCTCGACATCCTGGGGGATGGCAGCAACGAGGCTGGCGAAGAGGGCAATGGTGGCAACGGAGAAACGCATCTTGAATGTTGTGTTTGTGGGTGTGGTGATAAATCTAAACCGTCAAGGTTGATTCTGTTATTGAGTTTGGTGGGTAAAGAGAGTGTGGACAGTTGGGCTGTGTTTAAAAGAGTGGCAGACCGAAGTCAAGAGGATTGATTGCTTCAAGCAGTTGAATCTGAGGAAAAGAGAAACAGAGAAGAATCAGAAAAGACTGGAGCAGGAGGAGGGGGGAAATGAGAGCCTTTGTATCATCCGGGAGATTAACCTGGAGATCGTTTCAGAGCCAAAAAGGGGAGAAGCGGGCTGCAGGCGAGTGGAGAGAACCAACTTGCGTCTTAGTCTAAGTCTTGGATGTCTAATGTTGGCTCTTGGGGCGCGGTGTAGGAGAGTAGATTTAGTCCAGGATAGTATAGTCTAGTTTGGTAGTTTGATACTCGAAACCTCATAGGCAGTTTAGGGGTCAAAAATGGGTCCACTCTCATCTGTTTTTTGTTTTTTTTTGGGGGGGGGGAGGGGTGTTCATATTTTCACTATGGTCCTCGTGGGATAGTCTCACGGTTGGTCCCTGTGCCCACTGCCCAGGTTCGGTCCAAGCGCGGGCGGTTCTGAACTGGTTCTGACTTTCTGATGGATGATCGGTTGTTCAATTGCTTCTTTCGACCTTGTCGACTTCCCTTTTTGGTTGGTTCTTCTGCGCTTAGGGGTTCTTTAGTGTCCCTAGTACTCCGTACTCGGGTCGGGGTCGAAGTATAGCACTCCCAGCTATAGGTTTCCTTTTACTCGTACCTGCATATCATGTATGTAGGTACCCTTTGGCAGTAT